>NC_047524.1:18482531-18782531 GCF_902827115.2 Pseudochaenichthys georgianus | reverse complement strand
CTTTGAAGTCCTGCAGTGTCAGGCCAAGTAAGCTGCTAACACAGCTCAAAGCCACATATGACTGTCCCGGTGCAAACACGCCTTTAAGGGAAATGACGGCTTGGTCTACAGTTAGTCCTTGCACCTTGTGGACAGTACAAGCCCATGCCAACTTCAATGGAAACTGTTTGCGCAATTGCCCCTTGCCGCCAAACCTTTCCTCCTCCATGTGTATGGGAGTAGCTGAAATGTGTGCAGGAGATTTAGGGGAACGCGTCCTTCGGTGACTTCCCACCTTGTCAGAGTCAAATTTCACAAAGACAGTGTTGTCAGAGGTTTTGCTGTCATTCATGACAATGTTCATGACTTCGCCGCACACTCTGTTCACCAATCCGTCAGACACATCGATGTTTTTGATCAGCATGACACGTGCTCCATGTCCTATGTCCAAGGACTCGGGTAGAATGGATTGGTAGACATGTTTGAAGTGGCCCTGTTTCAATTGCATGAGTTTGGTTTTTGGATTTTTCTCATAATCCAGTGCCTGCACACACAAGTGGTCTGGACATGTGGCGCCTAACTGGATGATGTTGTGTGCGTTGACTTGTGCGTTGGTGGGAAAAATATGCAAGGCCGAGCTGGCGAGTCCGGTTTCACAGTTTTTCAACAGTGCGATGTCACTTGGATGAAGGGCGGTGGTTTTGAGTCTTGTACGCAGTCTGTTCAACATTTCGGCAAAGACAATGTCTTGTTGGCGTACAATGGTGGTCAACTGTGCGATGGAGAAATTGCCATTCCATAAATCACATAGTGGTGCCTCCAAATACAAGGCCTTGGCTTGAACTGGGCTGAGCTGGAAAAAGTCTCCCACAGCTATGACACAGACGTTTCCAAATGGCGAATGATCCCCGGGTTGCATAATTTGGCGAAGCCTGCCGTGAATGTAGGCCAGCAAGTTATGACTGACCATAGAGATTTCATCTATCACCAGGATCTGCAGGTCGTTTAATTCAGTACGTAAGGTACTGAGTTTGGCCTCGCCTAAGGGCATGTAGGGGAGTTTCACATTCATGCCTATAGACAATGTGCTATGTATTGTGGTGGCTTGGATGGAATAAGCAGCAATGCCAGTTGGGGCAGTCAACAAGACGGTGACTTTGTCCGGTGAACTAGCAACCTGGGACAACAATCTAGTGGCTTCATATTGAATGGCCTTGATGAGGTGTGTTTTCCCTGTGCCAGCACCGCCAGTGATGAAGACATGGAAAGGTGTTGGCCATTGACTTTGGCATGGCACCAATGTCTGACTTGGTAGAAGATGGTAGAAGATGTCTCTCTGTTGGACGTTCAGTGATCTGAGGAGGTTAAGTGCATCAGGGCGACACATGGAGTTAGCATGTGCCTCAAAACGACTTCCCTGGGCACCACTGTCAGGGATGTCTGGATTGTCATCAGTGTCTTCATCCACGGTTTTCACGCGTAGCCTCATTTCCTCGTCACATTCCAAATCTTCCAGACATTGATCGGGACACATTTGGCACCAGGCATCTTCAAGGATGTCTTGGTTTACAATGTCATTGTCCGAATGTGTGATGTCTTGACATTCCTTCTCAAAAGTTTGCCTGTTCACGTCAACAGTGTCTTTAACAGAGTGAGGCTGGCCGTCTAGCAGCCAGTGACCATGGCGATAGAACTCTTCGTATGTGGGACAACCTGGAGGTTTGAGGTCATCAGCTACACGGTAAGGTAGGAACAGCTGCAAAATGTTTTGGAAGTACTTTTCCGGCTGCGTGTCATTTGAGAACCGCACATAGCGCACCACGGCAGTGCGTGCCGGTTGCCTTTTCTGGATAAATCCAAGTCCCTGGCCTAGTTGGATTTTCTCCCGAGGGCTCTCGCTGTTAGACAGAACTCTGTATTCTGACAGAAAGGTAGCCAAACACATTTGATGGAAAAGGGGTTCGCTTGGTCTGGCTGCATATCGGTCCACAGGACTGGTTATCCACATGTTGTCGTTAGTGAGCGTCTGTGAATTGGCCATGCGTTTCAGTGTGGCCATAGGCCGGCTGATGCGCGTGGCGTGTTCTCCTGTGGGAATGTACACGGTGGCACGCGAGCATCCTTTTAAAGGCATCTGGAGCAGTCTGTACACGGCTTCCTGTGCGCACACATCTCGATTATGCAAATACACACGTCCCATCTTGCGCATGGCCTGCTTGGCATCTGTGTTGCCCTCCTGTGTTGCTTCACGGTGAGCGGCGCTGAGAATTAAGCCCATTTCGCGCTCAGCTTTAGCAATGTATGAAATGATGTAGACAATGCAAGCATATGCATTGACAACAAACTGGATGTCCATGTTAGCATTCCATGCTGAAAGTAAGTGCTTGTTGTAAGGATTCACCCATACGTCTGCGGGTTGGCGCCTAAGGACAACTTGTGTTTTGCCAGCAACGCAGGCAAAAGCAGTTTCCAACAGCTGTTGGGTCATGCCGAGTTTGTCATACAGCTGTGACACAGTAGTGAAAGTCTCCCTGACATCAGTGACTGTGTCTTTGACCTTGGTCATGAGTTTACATGCTGCGTCTTTGGTCATGTGGTTGATGGTGGTGTCCTGGGGCGAGCACAAGTCGTCAGTATTCCGTCCTCTGGAAACAAAGGACCTGTCACTTGGCGGCCGTGGGAAATTGAAGCGACATACAGTGCGTTTCTTTCGACAGGACTTGGAATGCTTTTTGCTATGCGTTTGGAGGGTTGATACCTGTTCCTGAAGACTGTCATCACCTTCTGGAAGTGAGCATGAAATGTATTTGTCAACAAACAGTACCACCTCCTCATCACTGTCGCGATCCACTTGTGGGCTGTTGGCAATCCAGAAAATGGCATGAATATGAGGACTCCCTCTCTGCTGGAACTCCACACGATAGAAGAAGTCTACCACCTTTCCTATTGGTTGGCTTGGTGATTGTATGACCTGTTTTAGAAAGGTCCGCCATCTTTTATCAAACATGCGTGCTGCAGTGACAGGATTGCGACGCAAAAGACCGCATTTGTCACTCCAGTCTAAATCGGCGACATTGTCACATCGTCCTTCTTGACGCATCATGCTGATAAGCAAATTCTCCCACCGCATGTCAGCAGCAGAGAAGGAGCAGAAGAAAGTGGGCAATCCAAGCTGCCTGACCATGGCAAACACATCCTTTTGGGCTCCAGCCCAAAGAGCAGGTGTGCCACGAATGGGCCGCAGGAATCTGTAGCCGTCATTGGTTTGAAGTATGTTTTTCAGAGTGTCAGTGTTGTTTAGCATGGCCCCTGTAATCGTACCTGGTGATGTCCCGAAATGTCCTTTACGTAAAGCGATGGAGATACTTGAAGAGACCATCTGTACTTCAGTCATGTACTGAGCGTAGAAGATGTAATCAACATTATGTGCAAACCGACCGTCGGCATGCATAATGCGACTTTTAAAGTAACTGGCCAAGGTCACCCTGTGGTTCCGGAAATCATGGAAGGTTGGACCACCCTGTGGGAAAAGGATGGGGAAACTTTTGGCCTCGTTGGTTTTGTCTGTAAGAAGGGCAACAGGATTGTTACCTTCAGCAGGAGCAATGTTCAGGGTTGTGTCATAACTAGGGATCGACCGATATGGCTTTTTCAAGGCCGATACCGATACCGATTATTAGTAATCAAGGAGACCGATAACCGATATTTGGAACCGATATACATTTGCAGTAAAATCAGAAAATCTTGGTGTCAAAATGTACAATAACACAAACTCCAACACAACTCAACACAACTTCTTTGAAATGCATTTAAGCATAGCCTATATTATGTTTAATGAACTTTTAAACATCTTACAACTGGTTTCCTCTCCGTGCCCTTTTCTTTAGTGCAGCCATCTGCTATGAGTTAGAGAGAGACAAGAAGTGGGGCTGCATGCTGACATGCTTAACTAACAATAATGCTTAATTTATTATATCAAACCAATGCCTGTCTGTCTAGCATAACATCCCAATAAGCTGCTAGCAACTGCAAAACACTAGTGCTAATGTTTTGCAAACTATTAAAAGTGAGGCTATGACAGTAGACCTAACGTTAGACTAGTAGCCTCACTTCTAATATTTTGCTAAACATTTGCTAAATACATGTTGGCTAGCTAATGAGCTTCACATATCAACCTGAAAAACTGCGAGGCTTCACTCGCAGCCCCCCCTCCGCACCACAGTTCCGCTGTGAGACGCTGCACGCTGACTGACTTCCCGCGTCCCTGTGTAACTGGGAAGCTGATAGAATTGGATCAATAGATCGTGGTGTTTTTGCAACTTCAGCATAGGGGATTGGGATGTTTATTGAACTTCGGCTTTCAACTGATTTACCTTCAAAAGTTAACACATGTATGGCTCTGCCGCTCAGCGCTGCTGCTTGCCTCTGTCTGTGTCTGCGTTCTTCGCACCTGCCTGTAATCTGAGAAGGTCCCGCCTCTATGGCTGGCTCCCGCCCGGAAAATCTTCAGTGTTGATTGACACTTCAGTAATAGCCTATCAGATAGCGCTGTGGGCGGGACATTGCTCGTGTACAGAGAGTGGTGACTGCAGACAGAGAAACGGCCGCATCAGAGCCAAAGTGTTATCGGCAATTTTATAAAAAAAAGGCCGATACCGATAATCGGTCAAATGATGAATATCGGCCCCGATAATCGGCCTGGCCGATAATCGGTCGATCCCTAGTCATAACGGTCTAAGATTTCCTGTCCTAGATCCACAGGTTGGAGACATGTGTCCATGAACATGCCATGTGTTTGGCGGTCATGTGATGGTTCCTCGTCAACACATGCCTCTTCTGGCTGTGTGTGTTCGTCAGGAGGCTGCTGGTTGACGTCTTGCTCATAGCGATTTAACCATTCGGTGTTGAAGAGTATGTCAGCGTAATAAGGGTTGTACGCTTGTAACCACAGCAAGGCTTTTTTGATACGCTGGACACTGACGTATTGGTAGCTGTAATTAGCCGTGTATGACATCTTGCGTTTCAGGTGAACTCGCCGTAGTGAGTCATCGTCGTCTGACCTTGGCAAAACGTGTGTGGTCGCCGTTATGTTGGCAGGGACACATGTCACCGGCCCGTGTACACCGTTTTGTCCACCTCTAGGTAATGCCACCCATTTCCGAAATGCAATGTGTGCAGAAATCAGCTGTGTCTCCAGAAGGTTCAGGCAACTTAATTCAGGAGGTATGGCTTTCAAGTGCAAGGTGTTAACGCTGCAGAGTGTCGGCATGGTACCGCGACATAATTTGCGATGGCAGTCAGTACAGATCCATGACTTGCCCATGGGTGAGGCTTTCTGCCTGCAGGGCACTGAGCAGGCACGGCATTTGTGCAAGAACCGCTCTGTGATACAGTGTGCGGCTGCAGTGTTGGCAGCACTGCTGTGCTGGTAGTTCTTGCGTTTGCAACGTACCACCTGTTTTCTGAAACAGAAACTTTGGCATGGATTACACACGTAATTAGGGCCGTGCTGTACATCTTCATTGAACTTGGTCAAAACACATGCAAAGTCCTGTTTGTTGAGTTTGGTCCCAGCCGCTTGTCTTGCACCGCCCGCTATCCCGGAGACTGTATGTGGGTTGTGTGTGCGATATTTGGTGATGCTGGTATTTTTAACAGCACGGCGATGCTTCCTGTCTCGATAGTATTTTGTAATGCTGGCATTTTTAACTGCACAGCGATGCTTCCTGTCTCGATAGTATTTGGTAATGCTGGCTTCACGTTTGCCTGATTTATGTTGGTCGCTGGTGTTGTATTTGTGTTTGCGGGCTTCACGCATAGCACGTCGGTGCTTATAGCTTCTGGCGTATAGGGCGATGCTTGCTTCACGTCTAGCTTTTTTGAAGCTGGTGTTTGTTTTATATTGCTGCTTTTTTGTGTTGAGTAATTTGGTTTTGTACATGTCATGGTCGTTGTAGTGTCTTTTCCAGGCAGACTTCACTCTGGCTTTGTATGGTGGATTGCCTTGATATTTTTTTCCACGTGTTGTCTTCTTCAGGTGTCGATAGGTTGTGTCTGCATGATATTGTCGTTTACTATCCAGTCTTTTCCTGTTTCTGATATACTTGGAAGTGGTGCCAGGTTGGGAGCGAGGGGCACTTGAAGGACAGGTGGGGTTTTCAGTGGGCTGTGTGTCAGACATGTCATCTGCAACTTGTGGCACAAAGTTGCCCCTCTTAGCACTCCTCGTTACCATTGCTCTAGCATAGGGCAAGGCTGGAGACCTACACAACATATGACATAACAAGTTCCCCTTCTTTGTGCAAAGAACGGGTTCATAGTGTGTGGCATTGCAATGTTTCAAATAAATGTTTTGCTCTGTGAGTCTCGGTCCTCGACATTGAAATTTCAACCATGTGCCACTGTGTATGTAGTAGGTGTGTAACGGTTCACAAACATTTCGGTTCGGTACGTACCTCGGTTTTTTGGTCACGGTTCGGTTCGGTACGTTTTCGGTACAGCAGAATTTTTTTTCACAAAACAAAACATATATATATATATTTTTTTATTATTATTAAACTGTGAATAATGTATTCACTCAAATAAATACAAAATATAATAAAATAAACATTAAGGTGCAGCATTTCGATGAACTGAAATAATCTGTATTTGAACTTTACTGTACTAGTACTCACAAAACATAAACTATTAGTTTTGGGTTTTTAATTATTATTAAACTGTGAATATTCACTCAAATAAATACAAAATATAATCAAATGAACATTAAGGTGCAGCATTTCGATGAACTGAAATTATCTGTATTTGAACTGTACTGTACTAGTACCTAAGCAGCCAGCTTGACATTAGGACTTGCTTGTCATTGTATTTTCATGTTGTTTAAAGAAAATGAACTTTTCCACATTGCTTGCGGAAAAGGCAGATCTGCTGGCACTAGCAATGTCTCCTGCTGTGGAGAAAACCCTCTCGCTAGGGACAGAGGTAGCAGATACAGCCAGGTAGCGCTTTGCTAACATGGCAACATAAGGATATTTGGCGTTTGTAATAGCTTTGGCTCGGTCTGAAGTTTTTGTGAGCGGTGGAGGCTAAATGCTAGCGGGAGTTGGGTTTGCACTTCAGTCTTTTTTCTTTTGGTACCGGTTATATTCACGTTCGGGTGATGCCTTTTCAAGAGTGTGCAAGTTTGATGTATTGCCAGCCGCGTAACCAATTTTAGTTGAACAATGCCGACAAACAGCTTTGGTTTGGTCCACCTGTCTTTGTCCGTCATCCTTCTACGTAACTGCGAAACCAAAATGTTCCCAAACCGGAGACTTCAATGATGCTGGAGGATTTTCGAGCTCAACTTTATCTGCGTTCGCCATTAATTTTCGACAGTTCCTCAAATTACTGACTAAATTTGAACGCATCCCTCTGACCAGCTCTCATAGCATGCCCTCTCATCCAATGAAATGACTTGCTCGCTCTATGACGCGATGAGCCCAATGTGAGGAAATTACTCTGAATGCTGCGACGCAGCACCTGAGATTACTTCCAAGAAGTTGTTCACGTTCTCAATTTTTTACGTTTAACGTTATATTCGTACACACGTGTACCGAACCGAAGGGCCCGTACCGAAATTATTCGGTACGGGTACGTGTACCGTTACACCCCTAGTATGTAGATATCTAGTCCAAGCAGGTTAGCAGCGCCGTGGATCTCTACCTCTGTAGCCCAGGTTGATGTGTGAGACATGTTGGATTGTTTCAAATAGTCCTTTACGCCGGAGTGCTGGTGTCTGAGAAAGCAACTTACCAGCTCCTCGTTGCACATCATGTGTTGAACAATGTTATGCCTGAATATGTGATGGGAATCTTGGCTCCCACACACGACTTGTGATATGGCTCTGAAAAAGCAGTTGCCATCAGCGACAATGTCGTCAGTTGAGCACGGGGCACCGAGGGCGCCATACAATCCACCGGGGGGTGCCCCATTGTCCGTGTAGTGCACCAGTAACTGATTACTCAAAGTGTGTGCCACGTCTTTGGACAACACATAGAACTGATATGCTGGCATTGTCGTTACACCAATGATTGTAACATCTTCGTCGTCCATACTGTGTGTGGCGCCTACCAGCTGAACAGGACTTGGGGCAAGTATGTCCAGATTCACTTCACAATCAGGCTTGGCAAGTATGTCTGTACACTGGCGCAGTAGGTGTTGCTGTGTGTGTACTGCATCAGCAAGTGTGGCGGCATCAATATCAGGAGGTTCTGAGGTGGGCGGCGTAGCACTGACATCAGAAGAAGTGCGGCGGCTTGAAATCATCACTGTGCTGTTCAGAGTAACTCCTGTTATCTCAAAGTTGGCTCCGAATGTGGATTGTGTGTAGCCACTGCAAAGACGAATGTGAACACATATGTCGTCCACAGTCCTGTAGCATAGCAGTATGCTTTTTCCTGTTGAACTGGGCTTGCCTTTGACGTCACATGCATGCGAGTCAACTAGGGGTGCAACAACTAATCGACTTAATCGATTAAAATCGATTACCAAATTAGTTGCCAACTAATTCAGTCGTCGATTCGTTGGTGACGTCATCACGTGCGTTTTACGCGCCGTTAAGCTACAACGTTATCGGTACTGGGGACATTTAAAAAATGTATGTCATGTATTATTGATACAAAAACATTATATCGCAGTCTTAGTGTGGCCAGCTCGTTTCTAATATGCAAAAAGACAAACAAATGCGTCTATGATGTATTTTCGATCAGACGAGATCTCTCTCTCCCTGGTCTGTGTGGGAGGGGGCGGGGCAGTTTACACACACGCGGCTGCTACATGCAGCAACACACTGCGGAGATGGCGGAGAGAACGCCGCTCCGAGGTGTTGTTAAACTTTACCCGTCTCGATGCTCGTTGCCAAAAGTGCAATAAGAGTTTAGCATGTAAGGGCGGTAACACGATCAATCTATCTAAATATTTAGCAAAAGTGCTCCACATTCAGACGGAGGAATGCACCGGGTTCGACTGTCTTTCTAGCAGCTCTGTAGCCCCGTCCACGAGTAACGTTTTCACGTCAGGTGTTATGTATGCTAGCAGCAACACACGCAGTTAACTACATTATACAAACATGGGTTAATTATTAGAGGTAACCGAGTTATTTAGTTTGTTAAAGTTTTAGCTATTCTGTTTACAGTTCTGTCATCACATTATTTATTATTTGCTAAAACACTGTTGTTTCTTTTGATGTGAAATATTATTTATTTAATTTAAATGAAAAGCCATGTTCATTTTGTAAACAATTTGTTTAGTTAATTTAATAATACGTATTTTTTAATCAAGTATTCATCTTTATTGTCTTCATTGTTAGTTTCCACATGCCTAAAACAACCTCAAGCTAAATCTAAAAGTTGATGGCTAAATAAGAGCGCTTGAGAAATTGTGCAAGGCGTAATAGTCCGAATAGTCGATTAATCGTTTCATTAATCGATAGATTAATCGACTATCAAATTAGTCGTTTGTTGCAGCCCTAGAGTCAACAACAACATACTGTCCGTCCTGATGGAATATAGCACAAGTAGTTGTTGCAACAGTGAGGAAGCATTGATTGTATGTGGCAAAGATCTTGTTAAGACTGGTCTTTAAAGGGAATGCAAGCCCAAGACGGTAGAGCTCACCGGTGTCCTTAAACAGATCTCCACTGACGGGGCTGCTGCAGTCCAACGTGTATGTGTAAGGTGGTAAAGTGACAGTGGGTGGCAAATCAGCGATCAGAAGATGTTTTTGGCCGGACAGATCAGATATGCAATGGCTTCTAGCCAGGAAAGAGTACAGCTTGTTCCCAGCATTGAGAACCTCATCAAGTTGTAGTCTGTTCCAAGTCATGACCGATTTCCCCTTGTGACAAGCCATAGCGGCCAAAGACATGGCAACACATTGACGTCCTGCATTTGCACGGTATTTGGGGTGGGCTTCATGGAAATGCCCTTGAACATATCTGACATGTTCAGGGGGCGCTGTACAATGACTGGGACTCAGTACTTCAGGCACAGTGTGACTTGGCAGTAAGTGTTTGCCGTCATTTCCGTTTGGGCACCACTTGTTAAGGGGCACAAAGCACTTTGTCAATACAACACCTTTGGCTGTTGACAATGGGCGGCTGTCATTGGGAGATGTGCTACTGAAGGTCACTTCGGAAGATGTAGTGTGCACCCTTAGTGCAACGTTATCGGCTTTGTGTGAATGACTTGCCACACCATGTAGTGCCGCCTTGGCATTCACAGTGATGACGCTGAAGTCAGGAGCTTGGTCAGTGTGTGACAAAGCAGTGATATACAGCATGAGGTCATCGAAGGTGTGCAGAACAGCCACAGACCTGCCACATGACATGTGCACTGCACTGGAATCACCAGGCTGAAGATGCACAACAGAGAAGTTTTCATTGTGCTTGATAATCGCACAGTAGAATCCACCTATGTCTAGCAAACATGATGCATGTGACAGCAAAGCCAGTTGCAAAGCTTCATACAGTGCAGAACACTTACCATCAGACAGGGTTACGTTGCAAAGACCTTTAGTCTCAGTGCCCATGGAGAAAGTCCAGAGAGAGTCAAAGATGTCAATGTGTCCTTTAAATCCTGGGGCCAGCACTTCAATGTCCAGCTTCTGTGCTTCCATCTGAACGGAGTCCAGCACTGAACCCTTCCATGTGCAGACACATGAAAGTGTGTGTTGTATCAATGCAGCAAGAGCACGCAACTTGGCCCTTGGTTGTCCTTTAATAGGCAATGTAAACCACCTGTTACCAACTGGATAATAACAGAGGAAGGCAATGTAGCACATGTGCATTGAATGGATTCATGGCACTGACCTGTGTTGTGAGGAGGAACTGCTTTTCGAGTGAAGCGACTCATCTTTTGCCTCTTCAGCCTTGGCATCCTCACATATATCTGAAACGTACAGAAAAACACTGTTACACATCATGGGCAGACGTCATTGGTCATGTAACGACTGCTCATGTGTTCATTGACAATCATGTCAGTTATGTAGCATGACAGTAACTACTTCATAAGCAATATGGCATGACACGTAACATGCCGTGATGTAGAGGGTGCACAGCATATTACCTCATGATATGACCATTTGCTTGGGGACATTAAGCAACACAGATTATATAGTGTGAACGAGCAACTCAGAAATGGTGGTTGTTGGAGAGCAGATATGGTAGACTACCGTCTGAAATGTGTGACAAGGACGTTCCACAAACTTCTCAGTTCCTGATTGGCAGTAGTTTGGTAATGGATTGGCATTACCCAAGCTTGGCTGCTGACAGCGTGTCCTTTTACGCTATGCAGCTTTAAGAGTGAATGGGTGAAAGTGCAATGACTGGAAGTGCAGATGTAAGCCTTACACTGACATTGTAGAGATGACTAAGATGTGTTATGTGTATGTGATGAGTTTGACACATGAAAAGTCAATGAGGAAATGCAGTAGACCACACGTAGGTGACATGGTGTCGTGGGCCATACTAAACAGATACATGGCTATTGCACAGCTAGTATTAGCTACAGTGACCTTCTGTGTATCTCTGTCTCTCTGTCTGTCTTTCAGCATGTAAATAACATAGAGCAATACATCGTTGGACGTACATACGTGCAAGTTAGCTAACATCGCTGCTCCTGTCCTCGTCCCACACACACCCTCTTGTAGCCATGATTACAACCAAGACACACTTGTCACTAATAGCTCAGGGTATGATGTGATAGGTCGTAGCACAGAAAGCACAGAGAGAGAACTCCTAAAACCACGAGACATGAGTTATTGTGATTCACTATTATGTAACAAGTCTTTCTATAGGCTTATTGAAATGTGGGGTGACGTACATAGTCACAAGTCCTGAGAAATGGATTTCTCTGCTGTTAGAGAGCTATCATAGTGAATCAATATTGACTGTGAATGTATGCAAACATGTATGGCATATAGCTGTATAACAGCAGTAAAATCCATGTCTCACTTATTCTGACTATGTACTTAACCCCAAATTAAATTAGAAATATTGGCAGAAATACAGCTTTCCCACTCAATACAAGTGGAACCTGGCTCCAGACGGTGTCCTAGGTTTATATAGTGTCTGATGTGATGTGTGGGATGTGCTTGTGCTTATGTGTGTTTAGCATGCTAAGCTAACGTTAGCTCATGTTGACATGCTGGCCTAATGTAATGTATTAATCTCTGCTGTGTGTAATGTGAATCAGCAGAACATGAAGAGAAAGTCAACAGACATGTTTTTGTTTGTTTAAGAGGAAGATGCGTAAAAGGACAGCCAGAGCTGGCAGAGGAGCAGCAGCATAGGGCTAGGGAGGAGGAGGAGCAGGAGAAAGAAGAGGAGGGAGAGGAGGAGGAGGAGGAGGAGGAGGACGAAGAAGAAGAGGAGAAGAGGAGGAGGAGAAAGATGAGGAGGAGGAGGAGGAGGAGGAGAAGAAGAAAGATGAGGAGGAGGAGGAAGATGAAGAGGAGAAAGATGAGGGAGAGGAGGAAGAGGAGGAGAAAGATGAGGATGAGGAGGAGGAGGAGGAGGAGGAGAAAGATGAGGAGGAGGAGAAGAAAGATGAGGAGGAGGAGGAGGAAGATGAAGAGGAGAAAGATGAGGAAGAGGAGGAGAAAGATGAGGAGGAGGAGGAGGGAAAGATGAGGAGAGGAGGAGGAGGAGGAGAAGAAAGATGAGGGAGAGGAGGAGGAGGAGAAGAAGAAGAAACAGGAGGAGAAAGATGAGGGAGAGGAGGAGGAGAAAAATGAGGTAGAGGAGGAGGAGGAGGAGAAAGATGAGGGAGAGGAGGGGGAAGATGAGGGAGAGGAGGAAGGGTCTGGCTGAAATTATGTGGAAGGAGATGCATTTGGCGCAAAGTGTAGGAAAACAGGATTTGAAGGCATCTCCCATTGACTTCAATGTTAAAAAAATAGTTTCAAAAGCTGAATATTTCAAAAAGTATGAAATATTTTTGAAAAAGTTGAAGGTTTCTTATCAATTGCTGAAAAGGTTGAATAGTTTAATATTTGAATGGTTTCTGTAGCTGAGAGTAAGCTGAAGTTATGGAGAGCCAAAGTATTGGCTGAAATAATAAGGGGAAGAATAAAGTTTTGAAGTACTATAGTGGAATGCTGTAAACAGCATTCGCACTAACTAGACAAACAGTCAATACAGGCGATGACGTGACGTTTGCGCGTCCCCGCGACATAACACCGGCTCCCGTCGTTCACTTAAAAGAGCCGGCTCTTTGACCCGGCTCGTTCACGACCGACACATCACTAGTAAGAGGGGGGGGACGGCGTTCCCCCACGTCCACAATCACTACACCAAGCAAGCCATATGTTGTTCATCACTTTGGTTTAAAAGGCCCCCATATCAGCATGAGTAATAGCAGTGGCTGTTGTATAAAGTTGGCCTGTAGAAACGTCGCCCAGCTAAGCATGCGTGATTAGCTGAGGTAGCAATAGCACTGCACACACCCACGTGTTGCAATACTAACACACAATGTAAATGACCGTCATAGCACTTGCACACATCAATTCAATACACAATTGGCAATATATTACTCACGTTTTACACTGCAAAGAAGGGTTTCTATTCACTTCGATGACTGACGTTATCTGGCCGTAGCCTACGTGCCGTGGACACGCGGATAGCTCGATGACTGTGGGGGTGAGGCAGCAAGTGAATGCAAATCTGACCTGCACAGGGAAAGCGCTACCTGATTTAAGCCACTCCCTGAAGTCTGTATTCTTCTTCGTGTCCTTTGGTGTTTTTTGGTGGTTGGCTAACCAGGTTGCAGGTGCATTACCGCCTCCAACGGAACGGGAGTGTGCACAACACAGTTATATGCAACTACTTATTGCGGTAACTAATGGCGTTACTAGTTACCTATTCCCATTAATTAACGCCGTTATAGTTACTGTGATTGAAATGGGTGCGTTACTGCGAAAATGCACAGACACACTTGCTAACACACACAAATACACAGCAACGCCCACCACCAGCACATACACATGCACACAATCGCACATGCAAGTATCAGCGAGAGCAGCAGTGCATTTACAACTTGGAGATATAAGCACTATTGTGAATTTGTGGGGATAAAGGACGCACAAAATATTACAGATATATATATATATATATATATATATAAACTAGATGAGTAGGGTTGGGTATCGTTTGAATTTCCACGATTCCGATTCCGATTCCGATTCTACTTTTCGATTCCGGTTCTTAACGGTTCTCGATTCCGATTCTTTGAGGGGCAGGGTAAAAAAATGATACATGCTTCTTCCACCAAAAAAATTACATTTATTCGAGAAACTTTTACACAGGTTAGTTTAAAGTAATATTCACATTAATCAGTCTGTTTATATTCACTGCTATGTAACTTTAACCTGAGAACCCCTGAAGCTACAACAGTCCAACTTTTAAAAACAGTTCTTGTTGAGAAAAACAAGCATATCTGCCTCTCAGGCATACCGGGAAGAAATGTTTGAACATTTTGAAGTAAAATGCTTCAATCTGGTGCACACGCAGAATTACTAGAGACTAGATCACCCATATGAAAAAGATCGGTTTACATTTGAATAATTAAATAACAAATAGCCTACATGTAATGCATTTTATTTTTGTTGTTCATTCATATCTTATTTTACTATTTTATTTATGCATATTTTTTTATCTCTCCAGTTTAAAACGATATGTCTGGTTTACTGTCCTATAGTTTACATTGGAATGATTTCAAACCTGTTTTATCCCAATAATTATAAAGGAGTGCCTTGGAAATATGTGTTTACATAAATTGTGATCAAAACGTTTGAGACCCACTGAGATAACTTAGACTAAAGTGAACTATCTAAACACTGAGAGTCCTTTAACCTCACTGAGCTGAAGTTATCAGCCTCTCAGTCTGACTGGAGAGGACTCTCCCTCCACATCATTGTAGAAACATCTTCTTCTTCTTCCGTTAGAGCAGCTAGCACCAGATGCTAATAACAACAGCGCCGGTTCCAGTGCACCCTCGTGAGCTGCGGTTGCCAGATAAGCCAACATCCCCCATTTTCATCACTTGCAGCGCCCATCGTACAGGGCAAATGAAAAGTGTAACCGGGATGAAAAGGGTGTTACATTTACTTAATTATGAATGTTGTTACATCAAGGCCGAAAATTAGGATGAGCACCAACGGTCAAAACATTTATTTTTTCTCCCAGAGCTGTCAGCGCAGCGCCTCCACAGATCTGGCGCCCTAGGCGAACATTTATAATGCCAGTGCGACGGGCCGGCCCTGGTCTCAGGTTACACTGTAGGAAGTGTAGGTACAACGCTACATTTCCCGCCCCGCTGCAGTCATGCAGTAGGCTACGGAGAGCGGCGAGAAACATTTCCTCAGGAATCGAAAAGCGGAACCGAAATTCACATTTCTAAATGATACCGTTGGAATCGAAATGTTGGAACCGGTTCCGAACCGGAACCGGTTCTCGGTACCCAACCCTATAGATGAGTGACCCGCACTGCTGGCCAATGGAGACTGACGTCGCCACATGGCGCCCATTGTGGCACAGGCAGCGCGCTCATTCATAACATCATGTATATGGTGCACGATTGAAATAACCGTAGATTGCTCAGTTATCAACCAATTTCCCAACTATTGCAGTTGTTAGACACATCGAAGATGTAGTCATGATACTGCATACTTATATGTATAGTTATGACCTTCTTTTCTCAACATCTCTTGTTGTCTCCTGTATCATAGCCATGCTAATAACGTTTATAATAAACCCATCCGTTAGTAAATCAGTCAAGATTTACGCAACATAAGAGTGTTTTCGTGCAGATCACTCACCTTACAACAGCTGTAATGTAGTTGTTGACTGTGTCAAGATGGCCGCCAGTGACCTACGCTGGCAACTCCCCCTTGAGCCATCTAGTGTTTATATATCTACGGTAGTAATGACCAGTGACCCATATGGAACTTGGCTATACATTAAAAAAGAACTATATTCCAAACAGCCTACAGCTGATAACAGTCTGTCTGATAATAATCCGGTCTAACACCACGTCAATGGTAATACATTACAATATCACGTCAGTCATTACCAGATACCTCACGAGACGTATTTCAGTGACAGCTTCGTGCCATTAGCAGTTAATGTATACATACTAGCAACTGTAGACATTATAATAACTGTACTCCAAACAATATAGAGTAATTGACAGAGGTGCAGCACCAAACAAAACGCTATAAACTGACTCAATGAAACCAACAAGGCAATGTACATCCTCCCTAAAAAGCTGCACTGCGAAGTTGTCAGCCCTGGACAGTATGCAGGGCCATCCCTGGCCAACTTGGGGCCCCAAGCCACATTGTGAGATGAGCCCCCCCCCCCCCACCACCACCACCGACAGGAGTGACAGTACTTGAGTAAATGTACTTAAATACTTCCTGTGTCACATGCGGAGACGGGCTGTGTTTGTGTTGTTTACTAACAAGACTGTCATGGCGGCGGCGGAGCTCAAGTCTAGTTTCTCCACCTGGAGATATTCTCACTATTTCACTTTTATCGAGCACAAAGAAAAGAACGTTTCTGTTAAATGTAAGTTGTGTCCTGGCGGGTCAAAGAGCCTATCTACTGCCCAAACCAGTCATTCAAATCTCTTAAAACATCTGCAGAAACAACATGCTGGAACGAAGCTAGTAGCTAAGACCACAGACCCAGACTCATCCAACGCCACTCCACCTCCATCTGCACCTAAGCAACAGCAGCTGGATTTTAACCAAGGGACTGCTAGCCAGGGAAAAGTCGATAAAGCCGTTGCACGGTATGTTGTAGAACACATGCAGGCTATTGCTACAGTGGAGTCACCCGCTTTCAGGGAGCTAGTTAGCATGATAGCATGTCCGGGCGGCACACGGCATATGGGACGGAACACCTTTTTCCAACTACCTGGAGAAAGAATATACAACAATGTAAAGCCAGCTAATATCGATGCAATCCAGATTGCATATAATGCATGTCAAGTTGATCAACAGATTGTATTATTCTCCAATGCAATAACAGTACTGAAATTAAGGCTATAAGGGCATTAATGGGAGCCCTTTTTTAAGTAACTAAGAAGTTACTTTTCACAGTAACACATTACTTTTTGGTGTAAGTAATCAGTAAAGTCACTGAGTTACTTTTGAAATGAAGTAACTAGTAATGGTAACTAGTTACTGGTTTTCAGTAACTAGCACAACACTGTGACTTTTGTATACAGTGAGGTCAATGGTAAATAAATAAACCACTTCGACTAATAATGACAATCATAATCATAATCAATTCAATATAATAAATACTATATTATTTTATTATCATATAGTTGAAATATAGTCAAGACAAAACATGCTTGTTAGTTGCTCAACATCATTGCTAGCAGTGTGTGAGCGTGTATGTGTGTGTGTGTTTGAGTGTGTGTGTGTGTGTGTGTGTGTGTGTGTGTGTGTGTGTCTGTGTATGTGTGTGTGTGTGTGTGTGTGTGTGTGTGTGTGTGTGTGTGTGTGTGTGTGTGTGTGTGTGTGTGTGTGAGAGAGTGAGAGACAGATGATGTGGAAGACAGAGTAGGGTATCTGACATGTAAATGTTGGAAAATTGTACATTGTAAGCTGTGAGCTCCCTGTTTGAGCGACTGACTATTCCTTCGCAATGTAGCATCGCCTTGGATATGGTCTGAACTGGTCCAGGAATGGAATTTTTCCGATAATTTCCCTAAGAGCAGTCAATCAATGTTTATTTATATAGCCCAATATCACAAATGTTACATTTGTCTCAGTGGTCTTCACAGTGTGTACAGAATATCAGTATGACAATACGACACCCTCTGTCCTTAGACCCTCACATCGTACAAGGAAAAACTTCTGGAGAAAACCCACAGTTTAAAGGGAAAAATGGGAGAAACCTCAGGGAGAGCAACAGAGGAGGGATCCCTCTCCCAGGACGGACAGACGTGCAATAGATGCGGTGTGTCAATTGAAAAGATAATTCATTTGCAACATAGATAGTCCAAATGTGTGGAAATGCATGTGTGTATAATAGGAAGATGAATCCACAAGGACATCCATCCAGGACCTATGATCCAGGACCACAGCCACGACTCGCGATCCAGGGCTCGCGATCCAGGACACAGGACCGCAGGATCATCCATGACTCCGGATCCCGGCGTATATAGACACCAAAAAGAAAGAAATTTGGGGAAGCTGGGTTAATCGGAACATGAGAGTACACAGGTACAGACAGAGAGAAGGAAGAAGGAAGATGTCCCCCGACAAACTAAGCCTATATCAGCAAAACTAGGGGCTGAATCTAATCAGCCCTAACTATAAGCTTTATCAAAAAGGAAGGTCTTAAGCGCACTCTTAAAAACGGATAGGGTGTCTGCCGCCCGAACACAAATTGGAAGCTGATTCCACAAATGTGGAGCTTGATAGTGTGGGAAAATGTGCGCAAAATGCATGAAAACGGGCCATCTTTGGAAATTGCCATTTTTGTGGGGGGCGGGGCTAATCAAAAGCCCTTTGAAATATGTGTGCCATCATAATTGCAATGTGTATACAGCGTTTCGTGAATATCTGGAAAACTATATGCGAGTAGTTTGGAGTCATTTGAGACATGTAAATCGTCAAAAATGGTACATTCTCTGTTAGCTTACGTTCGCCCCGATTGAGCTAGCAACTATTTTATTCGCAATTTAACATGATATTGGATATGGGCTTAACTTGTCCTGGACTGGAATTTTCCCGATCTTTTCCCGAGGAGGTGTTTGCGAAAAAGCGCTTAAATGCATGAATAACACAGATTTTTCAAAATGGCCGACTTTCTGGGGGGCGGGGCTAATGGAAGCTATTTTGAAATATGTCCGCAATTCCATCAGTAATGTCTGTGGCAAGATTGGGGTAGTTTGGAGAAACTATATGTGACTATCGCACAATAGGGGGCGCTACTGAGCTGGTGTACAAAAATGTACATTTTTTTTGTACAGTCTGGAAAAAGACGTGGGTTGTGACGTGTGTTCCAAGTTTTGCGTCCGAAAGTCATTTTAGCGATTTTGTGGCATTTAAATCGTCAAAATTGGTACATGTTCCGTTAGCTTACGAGCTCCCCGTTTGAGCAGTCAACTATTCATTCGCAATTTAGCATCACATTGGATATGGGCTGATCTTGTCCTGGTTTGAAATTTTTCCGATCATTTTCCTAGGACAAGTATGCGAAAATGCGCTTAAAATGGACATATTTCAAAATGGCCGACTTCATGGGGGGCGGAGATAATGGAAGCCATTTTGAAATATGTCCGCATTTCCATGAGGAATCTCTGTGCCAAGTTTTGGGTAGTTCGAAGAAACTATATTTGACTACCGCACAATAGGGGGCGCTACTGAGACATATTTGCTAAAACGTCCGATTTTTTTCTACAGTCTGGAGAAGGTTGTGGGCTGTGACATGCGTTCCGAATTTAAAGGCCGTAACTCATTTTCTCCCCTACTTATGGCTCGGTACATTTTTGAACCCTTCGATTTCGAGAAAAAACTGAATAGGACACGCCCACATTTTTTATTGGTTGCGACCCTTTAAATCTCAGTTTATACTCACCCTGCCAGTATGTCTATGACAATATATATTTTTTTAGTCCATCGGTTCTTGAGATATAAATTAGTTGTGTTTTTGGCGCCCCCTATTGTTCGAAATGAACATTGTTTGTTGTGCCTATTCCCCAAGACACACTGAACCTATCCACTGAAATCTGTGATATTTGGATACATTTTGGATGAATTGTGAGCATTTATGTGTAGGCCACACCCTTTTGCTAATACGTTTTGATTGATGTCGGCCACATTTTTCCACACCTCGTGCTCATTTTGTACGGTAATGTGTCTGCCCCTCCATTGATGCTGTGCACTAAGTTTGGTTTGGAAAATCGAGAAATTGGAATTTAAGTTAATATTTCAATGTTTTTCACATTATGCTAATTTAAAAAAAATCAAAGTAGGCGGAGCTTCGGGATATGAGAGGATAATATGTAGAGCTGCTCCACCCGGATAAGTGTGCAAAATGTCAGGTCCGTCAGACTTACGCTGCGACTTTGTACATTTTTCGAAACACTGAATTTACACAGGTGGCGCTAGAGAGCAAGGTGAAACATTTTCTCCCCTCGAATCCAGAATGTTAACATTTTCACCGGTCCTCGCGGCGTTGCCAAATGTCGCTACATGAATAGTGTCGTAACCCCCTCAAAAACAGGTTGAAAGTGCAGAACCGGTCTTTGCACTACGTGCTCAGGCCCTAATAAACACAGCAGCAAAACTGTACACTAAAAGTGCAGCAAAAAGAGCAATTAAACATCCACAGACAACATGAAATGTAGAAACATAGAAACATAGATGGTCACACAATCAATGCAATTATTATTAGCAGTATTTAGTAGTTAGTAGTGCAAAAAATAAAATGTAGTGGCAGTTACATAATTGCCCGTTATCATAGCATTATTAATAATGCTAATAATAATAATATAATATTGCACATAGTTATATATATATATAGCAGTGAGTGTATTGCAATTATGTTAATTATATTGATATGTATATATATAGGCTTAGTTTGTCGGGGGACATCTTACTTCTTCCTTCTCTCTGTCTATACCTGTGTACTCTCATGTTCCGATTAACCCAGCTTCCCCAAATTTCTTTCTTTTTGGTGTCTATATACGCCGGGATCCAGAGTCATAGATGATCCTGTTGCTGCGGTCCTGTGTCCTGGATTGTGAGCCCTGGATCTTGAGTTGTGGCTGTGGTCCTGAATCATAAGTCCTGGATGGATATCCTCGTGGATTCATCTTCCTATTATACACACATGCATTTGCAAACATTTGGACTACCTATGTTGCAAATGTATTATCTTTTCAATTTACACACGGCATCTATTGCACGTCTGTCCGTCCTGGGAGAGGGATCCCTCCTCTGTTGCTCTCCCTGAGGTTTCTCCCATTTTTCCCTTTAAACTGTGGGTTTTCTCCGGAAGTTTTTTCTTGTACGATGTGAGGGTCTAAGGACAGAGGGTGTCGTATTGTCATACTGATATTCTGTACAAACTGTGAAGTCCACTGAGACAAATGTAACATTTGTGATATTGGGCTATATAAATAAACATTGATTGATTGATTGATTGATTGATTGATTGATTGATTGATTGATTGATTGATTGATTGATTGATTGATTTCCACCACATCAATGGAGGGTGGCAACACAGCATTTGAAATGATTTTGGACATGTACAGTTGCAAGAAAAAGTATGTGAACCCTTTGGATTCTCCACACATAGCGTTGTGTGTTCCTTCCAAACAACTCAACTTTGGTTTCACCTGTCCACAGAATATTTTGCCAGTAGTGCTGTGGAACATCCAGGTGCTCTTTTGCAAACTTCAAACATGCAGCAATGTTTTTTCTGGACAGCAGTGGCTTCCTCCGTGGTGTCCTCCCATGAACCCCATTCTTGTTCAGTGTTTTACGTATCGTAGATTCGTCAACAGAGATGTTAGCATGTGCCAGAGATTTCTTTAAGTCTCCAGCTGACACTCTAGGATTCTTCTTCACCTCATTGAGCATTCTGCGCTGTGCTCTTGCAGTCATCTTTACAGGACGGCCAATCCTAGGGAGAGTAGCAACAGTGCTGAACTTTCTCCATTTATAGACAATTTGTCTTACCGTGGACTGATGAACATCAAGACTTTTGGAGATACTTTTGTAACCCTTTCCAGCTTTATGCAAGTCAACAATTCTTAATCGTAGGTCTTCTGAGAGCTCTTTTGTGCGAGGCATGGTTCACATCTGGCAATGCTTCTTAAGAATAGCAAATTCAAAACTGGTGTGTATTTTTTATAGGGCAGGGCAGCTTTAACCAACACCTCCAATCTCGTCTCATTGATTGGACTCCAGGTTGGCTGACTCCAATTAGCTCTTGAAGAAGTCTTTAGCCTAGGGGTTCACATACTTTTTCCACCCTGCACTGTGAATGTTTACATGGTGTGTTCAA
Organism: Pseudochaenichthys georgianus; assembly: GCF_902827115.2. Classification (NCBI taxonomy): domain Eukaryota; kingdom Metazoa; phylum Chordata; class Actinopteri; order Perciformes; family Channichthyidae; genus Pseudochaenichthys; species Pseudochaenichthys georgianus. Next base: position 18,760,482 of record NC_047524.1, on the reverse strand, counting down.
TAAAAACATGAAAACATATAATTGTGTGTGTGGTATTAGTTTAAGCAGACTGTGTTTGTCTATTGTTGTGACTTAGATGAATATCAGAACACATTTTATGACCAACTTATGCAGAAATCCAGGTAATTCCAAAGGGTTCACATACTTTTTCTTGCAACTGTAGAGTGCCTGGGGGGACATGGACATGACGGGGCTGGGCAGCTCGGGCTGGAGGCTGTCAGAAGTGGTCGTACAGAGTGACCAACCCACTCTGTCCAGACCTGATGAGAGAAGACAAGTTCATAGTTATTATTTAGGAAATGAACGCACAAAGAAACAATCTATCATCAATTTGTTCTAGATAGAAGACCGTAACACAGGCTTATTCAATTGGCTGTATACATTAATACAATTTCAAAGCTAAAGAAGAAATACATCTGGGAAAATTCAATGTGTTTGCGGACACTCCAGCCAAAGTTTTCTCCCCCATTTGAAAATTAAAGCACAGAGGAGCATAATTCTTCTCCTCTTATGTTTTGAAGAGAATGTGTGTATGGAACGGGTATCTATAACAGAAATGCACTATAAACACAAACTAGGAAAAATAGAGAAGGTGTTGGTTAAAAGGACAGCAAGAGGTGAGGTGGGTCAAAAGTGGCCGTCTAAACCAGTGGTTCTAAAATGGGGGTGCCCCTAGGTGTACGTTGGAGTACTGCAGGGGGTACGTGAGATTTATTTTATGTTAATGAAAAAATAGATAAATATACCAATTTTAGGAAAAGCAACGAAGTTTGAGCAGTTTGGGTTTTATATTAATAGACTAGAGTTACACATAATTTTTCAAAATAGACGAAGTGTAATAACTGCAGTTGCCTCCCTGTCAGAATGACAAAGATTCTCAGTGAAGCACAAGCCCATGTTTCTCACTAAATTGTAAGTACAACTTATTAAAAAGATCAGTTCAATGCAGCTAATGTCGTCTTAAGTATTATTGCATGATATTAAAATTGGTTTGCCATGAATTTAGTGATGGATTGTAAACATTTGAAATGTAGCATTTAAGTGTTTCTCAGTTACAATGTTGTTGTTTTAATAAATCAGACACTGATGGTGCAAGGCTGTACTGTACCTCTTTATATAGGCTTTTCTTCCCTAACAAATCGTGTTTGCGCTGATCAGGGGGTACTTGGCTGCATTTTTTTTTCAAAGGGGGTACATTATTGAAAATAGTTTGAGAATCACTGGTCTAAACAATATAAATGTATAGCCCTGCTTTGATATCATTTTAAATCGAGCACATACAATTGAAAAAGAAATGTATAGATGCATGTATTTTGTAACTGATGATCTGCATACCCAGTTCTCCCTACGTGTTCTTCATTAAATGTCCCTCGGGAATGTCTCTGGGCGTCTCTACGCCAACAAGTCCTCCAATTCATACGACCAAATGGGCCGATTGTTCAGGCCCCTTATTACGACCGAATATGTCGTTTGTTCAAGCACTTAATACGTCCTATAATTACGTTTTAAAGTTTTCGCCATCTAGTGCTCCCGTTTAATGCTAACGTTACAGATGGTCGTTTATTCACAAATAACCCTCTCTGTAAAATCTTAAATTGTAGGATAGTTTGGCCATTAATATGCTTTTTGATTCAATTTCTAGCGAGAAGTGTATATTGTACTATTAGAATCCACGTCCAGTCGATATGTAGGATCTATAGTTTGATAGATATTACGAAGATGATTTGAGGTTTCGTCAGGAGAACGTGTATATGCGGCAAGCTTCCATGTAAAGTTACGGGTTGAAAACAGTATTTCCGGTCTCGACGTTTTCATAATAAAACCAATGATCAAATGATTTAACAGTGATATCTGCAGTACTCATCAACTTAACCTTGTTAATTATACAACATTTATTGGTTTAAATTGTGTACAATGCTTTTGTGTTTTTCCCATAGGTTTTTCTCTTTCGATTCTGAGAGACACCTTTGTTTTTTCAGAGGTTTTGATAGGCTAAAAGATTGATTGTTTTATCCGCAATGCATGTCGGGATATGGTGTTTATGGGATATGAAATCGGAAAAACATTTTTTTTAAATAAAATAATACTTTATTCCGAGAGTTCTTGCTTTTTTCTTTGGAAGTCATCACATAACGGCATTGTAATACACGGTTCGGCTGCATTAAATATTACATATCTGCCGTAGATATTTATTTATAGAGCCCTGATCAGAAGACCTTTTGACAAACTGTAAGAAATGCCGCCAAAACTGACGTGGATCATAAATATATTAGCAATTAAACAACATCTTCCATTTCTTTTCACACAACACGTCTCCTTGCAGTATCAACACTAATTCGGCTGACTTTTATATTTGATCCAATTGGTAAATAGGTTATATTTACACCATAACGGTGCACAGCTGATAGAAAGGGATTTTTTTGTAGTTTTTAAAGATATTATTTACTGAACTTTCCAACTCCTCATGCAGTTGACTGTTACAGGTCTATACAGGTTCATGGTACAATGCATAAGCTTCAAATCGAGAGACTGAAACTGTATTTTCCTTTACCGTTCTGTTTTAATTTCACAATAAAGTTAATAGTCATATTATGTTTGATATTATTTTGTTTTATTATCTACACCACTGGTTTTTTAACCCGCACCGCCTAGTGGTTAAAGCACGTTATTTCATTTTGTTGTTGAATACGTTTTATTTGATGAAAACATTTAAATATTAAGAGTAGCCTACATACAAAATTGGGGGAAAGTAGAAGGTCAATGATAGAAATATAGAATAGAAAATATCAAGAAGATACTGTAGTGATCTCTACAACAAAACAGTTTAGTGCAGGACGTCCAAAGATATTGACAGGAGGATGTGCAAAACAGACAAACTAATAAGGCTTTATTTAAACATTAAAGAATACTTTAAGTTAAGGCCTTCTTTTGAATAAGAAAAAAACGTTGGGGTTATCCACAGATAAATATGAAGTCTGACAAAGTACTTAACGTCCAATATATTGCATAGTTTATTTTGGCACTTGACAATCACCTTCCCTGAATTTGACTCAGGTGTAACTAAAGTCTGATTTAAGGGTTGTTTATATTTCACATCATTAATCAGAATCTGAAAAGTAACTAAAATAAATGTAGTGGAGTAAAAATACCAGGTAAACCACTGAATTGTAGTGGAGTAGAACAAAGTAGTATGCTGCTGTAACAAAAACATTTCCCAACTTGGGATCAATAAAGTATATCTTATCTTAAGATGATCGATGGCTACTGCCATATTTGCAAAATGTGCCTCTGAACCTTGACAAGTGCATTTTTCAGGCTTATCAATGAACAACAGGAGGGGTCACAGACATAAGACCAGCTGTTAAATAAAGCTCTTCTGACCTTAGGTGTCATGTGGGTTTATTAATTCACCCATTTATTAATTATATGTTTTAAATTTGATAACACCACTGTGTTTCGTATCCCCTAAACCTCCAGGGTGTACACAGTTTAATACTGGCAACTTCTAATTGTGGGAAATACGAAAACATCTTATAAAGAGACGTGCCATAGAACATGTTGCGAAACACACAATAACCAGCATGTGTAGTTCTGAGGGGGGGGGGGGGGGGGCTGGACCCGGGGACTGGACCCGGGGACTGGACCCGTCCAATTCCAATTTTGGAAAGTCTGCCGTGGTTCCATTCCATTTCATAGAGCTGTTTGACGCTCAGCGTAACCTTCTCGCACTGCCACTCCAACATCCAATCACAGGGCTTGATGACTAATCACGGGGTTTGTAAAGCAAGGCGGATGTTGTAGTCCCAAACAATAGCTGGGGATTCTGGGTAGTGTAGTGTCTTCGGAGACTGTAGTGTCTAAACTCCGAATCTCTCTGAATCGAAGGTAAAAACACAAAAGCATTGTACACAATTTAAACCAATCAATGTTGTGTAATTAACAAGGATAAACTGATGTTTTTTAGTGGATGAGTTAGTTTCATAGTTTTGAACCCTTGACAATAATGTTCATACGTTTAATGTAGTAGATGTCAATGTAACTTCAAATAAATAGGACCTACAACATATTTACAGTAAGTATTCTTTGAAAATTAAATTAACAAAATCTGCTCAATGATACAAACAATTATTTGGTACATTTAAACCATAGAATACATAAAGATTTTAAAACATTTTTTGCATGGAATTCAAAGAAATAAATCATCAGCATGTGTAACAGTTGTAAATATGCAGTGGCGTTTATTTGTAAATCATTTAGTATAATCACACAAATTCTGTGTTTTATATTTAACAATTCTGTGTTCTTTATTTATTGATTGTTCAATACCTGACAAGGCCGGAGATGAAATATCTACATACATCTTATAAGAGTATAATACATATGTATAATATCAGTTAAAATAAGTGCTTCAACATAGTTAACATTGCTGGAGGTATGCACAAATATTGATAGATGTCTTGTAATGCACTATTGAGGAACCTGCGACCCAAGTTTTTCATTCAATGCATAACTACACCACAGTTGTGTATATGATATGTCAAAAAACCTTAGAAAATCTTGAAATCTTGAAAGGGATGTGCAAAATAGTCATTATATACAGTCTTTAATTAACTATTAGTAGAGAATAACGAGTAATGAATATACTTTATAGGGATCCTATTAATATCTATTAATAAAAATAATGAAATTCAATAACATGCTTTAACCACGAAGTGTCCCTTTATATCAGCTGTGCACCTTCATGGTGTAAATACAGCCTATCTACCAATTGGATCAAATATAAGTCAGCCGAATTAGTTTTGATACTGCAAGGAGACGTATTGTGTGAAAAGAAATGTAAGATGTTGTTTAATTGCTGATATATGTATGATCCACGTCACATTTTCAGTGTTGGCGGCAGTTCCTCATGTTTGTCTAGAAGTCTTCTCATCAGGGCTCTATAAATAGAGAACTACGGCAGATATGTAATATTTAATGCACCCGAACCGTGTATTACAATGTCGTTATGTGATGACTTTCAAAAAGAAAAGCAAGCACACTCGGAATAAAGTATTTTTTTTAATGTTTTTGGTCTGTTTCCGGTATTTGTTAAAGGGGAAAGGAAACACCATTACAGCTATAATATTCCGGTAGTTTATTCATTTTACAATGGATATTGATCGTAATATTTATTGTATATGATATTACTCGCCAAAAGAAAATTAATTATCCGCCAGCCGGGTGGGGAATTCCGGGACCAGGCCGCTGCCATTAGGGGAGTCCCAAATGGTGACGTCACTGTGTGGGTCCTCGCTCCGGGTATCCATACCGGAAGTCAACACAACGTGGCAGATATGGCAGCGATGGAGGAATTTTGCAATGAGATCGACGTTTTGAACGATGAATTTGACTATTCGTCGGGAGATGACATTGATGTGGAAGCATCTACAGTTACCAGGCATCCCATGGCCTATGCTTATGAACCGATTCGGTCTAATACTAGGGTGGCATACGATCCGGAATCCGCTGAAAGTACCGACGGTTCTGAACTCGCCGAGTGGGATACCACCAGTTCCAGTACATTATTACATAATATATATATATATATATATATATATATCAGGGTTTCCGCTAGGATTTTTTCTCGCCGGTCAAATGTCCGGGCAGAATTTATTTTACCGGACTAATTTGAAACTTACCGGTCATATTTCAATAATAATAATAATAGTTGTGTAGCAGAGTTTGCGTTAGCAGGTAATTACCGGACTATGAGCAGATATGCTTCAGTTTAAAACTCAGTTCACGGGGCTCATTTTTATATTGCTTCAGTTTATAATCGTAACAGATCGAAAAATTCAGATTCATTTTTCAATAAATGATTCCACAAACAACAAACAACATAATTATTACATTCAAACAAACTACTTGTAGTAGATAACGTACATTATTCAGAAGTTTACATCAACTTTGAATAATAACACGGGAGAAACGGATTTTCTCTTTTCCCCTCTCTCTCTCCTGACAGCACGTCTGTATCTCATGCAGCTCCTGCAGCTCGCTAAACAGAGGGCGGGGCTTCAGGTGATTATGCAGAGCTGCGTGTCTCGGTCAGACTCAGCAGCCGATCTGATCTCTCTCTCGCGTCCGGTTACACTTCACTCGCGTTTATGTCCATATCGATCAGATCCAGCTCTCCTGATCGGCCTTTATAGAGAGCACCGATCAAACTATTAAGAGTGAATATCGGCCGATAATGACCGGCGGCCGATCGATCGGAGCCTCCCTAATTATTACCAGACATTTTGACCGTCAGGTTTTGAATTTACCGGTTTTTTATAAATTTTACCAGCTAAAAACCGGTAATTACCGGCTAACGGAAACCCTGATATATATATATATACACATAAATTAATAAGGTCACAATGTGTCAGTAAATACATGTGTGAGCTAGTAATTTGGTAGTGCTGCAATATTTACCTCTCTCTCGGCAGCTGAAGCAGCTCGTTTGGTGGGCGGACTGGGACTAAAAATCAGCCCGGGAATCTCACCCAGCCCAGCACACGTAAATTGTCAAGGGGTGCAGCTAGTGAACTGTCAACGGGGGAGCCTCGCTGCGGGGAAACAATGGACCTAGTGGCCCGGAGTGGGCCCACTTCGGTACTGGCCCATTGGAATTCGTCCCGAACGTCCCGATGGCCAGTCTGCCACTGGGCCTCTGTGTGTGTGTGTGTGTGTGTGTGTGTGTGTGTGTGTGTGTGTGTGTGTGTGTGTGTGTGTGTGTGTGTGTGTGTGTGTGTGTGTGTTTCCCTTTAAAACAGCAGCAGGTTCTCTGAGAGTCACGAACATTAATTCATAGATCAAAGCAGACTGGTTTACAGACTCTACTGTTTTGCCAATCCGGTGCTTAAACAAATAGCTCTACGGCCTGGCCGAAATGTCCATAAAATTAAGTCTGAGTTTGAAATATATCTCAAATAATGTATGCACTGTCATTTCCCCACGTACACATAGCCTAATAGTCTGCAATGAAATGAGTAGGCTTGTTTGAGACACATTGCGGCTCGCCTCGAAAGTAGACGAGAGTAACCGATCGCAGCCGGGGGAGGTGTCAAAAAGCTCGTCTTAGGTCGGACAGCTCGGACTCGGAGTCGGCTTGACTGGCTGGGTTTGCAATGGCGGAAATTGCGTTGGCGTTTTTCGTTGCAGATGAAGTGGATGCAATAGAAATCCCACATGTATTGTATGGAGAATGACATGACTTTATTGTTATTGCACATATTATAGGTACTGAGACAACGAAATGCAGTTTAGCTTCTAACCAGGTGCAACAAGCAGTGAAGTGGAAAGTAATGTACACAATCTACAGAATAACATATAGAATGAATTGAATGATGAATAAACAGTGGGGTATGAATACACTAGATATCAGCCTGTGAGCAGTATGAACAGTGTGTATGAATATGCTAAGATATATAAAGTATGAAAACGGTAAGCAGTATAGTATAAAATATATAGATATTAATTTCATGATGATAAACATTGTGGAACAATGATGAAAAATGGGAATGGATGTGGCGACGTAAAACTGACACAAAACAACAACAAACTTTTGCCAGCCAATTGGAGAGTTTCATCAGCAGCACGTGGTAAAAACCACCAATGAGCGCTCAGCTCGAGATACCAGCGAGCCGTTTCCCATCAAGCATTTCGCTTCCGCAGCTCGTGGAGAGCAACTGCGCCAACTTGCCTCGCCTCGCCTCGCTCTCAAGGCTGCGGGCGTCTTTGTCCCGCGAGATTTCAAAGTCTCATGTGGGCGAGCCTCCAGAGCAAGTCGGACAAAATGACTAACCATCATGCAACGCACTAGCAAGACGTTGATCGCAACTGCGCAGGTCTGCGCAGGTCTTGCTTGTCTCAAACAAGCCTGTTGTCTCCTGTGTGTTCCACTTCCTCCTTGGTGCACCGGTAACTTTCTCAACAAAAATAAAATCAGGATAACGGATTCGTTTCTCGCGCACGAGAAACGAACCCGTTTTCCTGACTTAATTTTTTTTCTCATATTTCTTTTTATGTCTCTTAAACCGTTATCCCGACATTTTTTTTTCCTATTTTTTTTCCATGCTCCGTAAAATATTAATTATTTCTCAGAATTATGACTTTAATCTCAGAACTAACATTTGTTTTCACTTTTGTTCAGATTTCCCAAAAAAATCTAATGTCTAATGCAGGGTTGCCAACTTTGGGTACCTGGCTGGAGTGAGATTTTGATATCATGGGTTTAATTACACATATGCGCACGAAATGACTGCTATCGTGTCAGCAGCGGGACCTTAGCATATATATAGGATATATATTATACAATATATACAAATACACAATATTGGACACAGACTATAAAGGGCACAACGTTTCATTCACTAATGAAAGTCAAACACATGTTTGTTTCCACTATTTTATTGTGTGCCTGATAAGCAATTAATTGACTTATCGTACAATAAATAAAAATGTACTCGATAAATTGCCATTTACATGAGGATGTGACTAGCAGTTTGAAATTATGTACTTGAATTATTATTATATATTATCATTATGTCAGGGGTCTAAAATGGTCATACAACGGTGCCGACAATATTATCGTTTATCGCAATAATTTCCGGGAAAATGTATCCAACAAAATTAATTATCGCCTATACATGAAACATGAAATACACACATGAAACACACACACACACACACACACACACACACACACACACACACACACACACACACACACACACACACACACACACACACACACACACACACACACACACACACACACACACACACACACACACACACACACACACACACACACACACACACACATCTACAGACTTACTCCAAACTGCCAAACATATTAATTAACACACTCTATTTTGGCCTAGTAGAACAATAAGCAGCAGACTTTTACCTGTTTATCATTTCTACTGGATCTTAGATCTGCGCTTGCGCAATACGGGTCGGCAGTTGCGAGAGAGTATTTTTGTTGGGTAATCTATGGTAGGGCTAACCCTTGACAGTGAAACGCCACGCGTGAGGTTTAGATTATTTCCCTGTCTCAATCCAAATTGAACTGTATGAAATAAAAAGGCACATTTGTCTTGTAGTAAATAAAAAGGGCGACTTGGAGCCAATCCTGCAATTTCCCCACAGGTGAAAGAGTTGACATACTGAAAGCCCAACCCCTGCAGGGGGGTCTGGGGGGATTCTCCCCCAGGTGATTTTTTTGAAATACTAACATAAAATACACATTCTGGTACTCTCTTGAGAAGAAAAATAAATAAATCTATTACTACACGACATATTTAAAAAAATGAATGCCATTTTAGTTTTTTGTTACTTTGTTCTCAAAGCTGAACCTGCTGCTCCTCACAGAGAGAAGAGGGAAGAGGCTGTGAATTACTTTACATTGTGGATAAGGGTGGATAGCCCCCATTGTTCTGTGTGTCAAAATGAAAGACGGCCCACACACCTATCAATCATCAAACCGTGGGGTCTTATTTCATTACGTGTTGATTTCTATCAACACGTAATGTTGTATCGACGTATAGAGATGTACTACAGCAAAAGTATTCTCCGTGGGGACTTCCTGCAACAACACCACGCCGTTATCTTGATTCTGATTGGCCAGAAGACATTATCAAAGATGTTCTATTGCGAAGACGATCACTACCTGACAAAAGTTTTCAAAACCGTTTCTAGTCTTCGGTATTCTTGTTTTTTGGCGTGAGAATAGTTTGGGCAGCGTGAGAGCGTGAGATTGAGAGTGAAAGCGTGTGTCACACGCCAGATGCGTGAGAGTTGGCAACCCTCTACGGAAGAGGAGGGTGGCCATTAGACTCTAATGGCCCCCCTCCTCTTCCGTTTTCACTGCACAATAAACGTTAAATACATTTCCCCTATTTCTCTTTAATTTATCATCTTTCTAAAATAAAACTCACCCTACAGTCGTTAGACACGTTTTTAAGTCACAAATAAACATTGAAACTTCCACTAGTGGCTTTTGACTGAAACACCCAAATGAAGCTGAACCTCGCGTGCTGGCTGCTGATTTATACTCGCGCCTAATTACCTCCAGCCGTGGCTGAGCGTCTTGTGCAGATTGAAAGGGAAGGGAAAGGTAGAAGGACAGCACAGCAGTCTGTTGCGATGAAAACAAAGTGGTGTATCTATATAATGTGGAGTGTTTTATCAATTGGTATCCTCAGCTACGCACAGGACACTTATGAATCTCCATTCACCAGAAGGAAAACACATTTTAAACAGCAACAATCCAAATCAGTCAAACAAACGGCAGACGACAGAAAACTCCCCCACCAGTTAACTGCCACCCCTTCCCCATTGTCTGTACTCACTTCCGCGTTTATGCGTCCAGAGGAAAAGCTCCAGTCGGACTTTGCTTACCTGCAAGACGTTTCTGTCACCTGCTCCACGGCTGACTTTGTCTTGCGGGTCAAACCAGTTTTCTACGGCCATGGTGCCAATGCAGAGGAGCTGAGACTAGGCAGCGGCTGCAAAAACAATGGGGTCCTCAGACCCTACGGTGACCTGCTCTTCACGTACCCGCTGACGGCGTGTGGAGCCGTGCGGGAGGTAAGATTTATGTTTCTTGTTCCCAGTCTCTGTCCCTGCATACTCTTAAAATGTCAGTGTCTAACCCCCTCTTGGACTTTGACAGTCGCCCCCCGGTTATCTGCTCTACAAATTCACACTCCATTATGAGCCTTCGCCAAAACGTTTCCCAACCAGAGCGCAGCGGATCGATGTGGACATTGAATGCCGTTATCAAAGGTTTGTCTCAGCTTTTTTTTTCGTGTGTGTGTGTGTGTGTGTGTGTTTTATATCACTATCTCCATGTCCAGGAACCACTATGTGCACAAGCTGACAGTGCAGCCCACCTGGGAGACTCCTGTTATGCGTAAAAAACTGAAGGGAAATGCAAATGACTTCCAGATGGAGTTGATGGATGGTATGTTTAAAGAACAGTAGATTAGGAATAAAGAGCTTCTGGCCCCATCTCATTTGATATATTTATGTTTTAGATTTGTGGAGCACACCTGCCCTGTCACGGGTGTACAAGCTTGGAAAGACGGTTCATTTCCAGATCTCTGCACCTCATCTCTCAACTGGTTCAAAACTGTACATCAATAGCTGCTATGCTTCACCATCCAGTGACTCTAAATCATCCCTCAAATACAGCATCATTGGCAATTTTGGGTGAGAAAAGTGGACGGTAGTGCATTTTTAGAAAAATCTTTTGGTTTGGGTTCTTTAGTGTCATATTGTTGTTGTCCACAGCTGTATGCTGGACAGTAAGAGCGACCCGGGGGTGTCTCGGTTCGTCTCTCGGACAGACAAGACCCTGAGATTCTCCATCCAGGCCTTCCAGTTCACTGCAGACCCTGACTCGGAGGTGAGTGTGGTTTATCATTATCTGGATTCTCCAGTTATTCTTTAGCTGTGGCTTAACCCAGTTTCTTTTTTAGGTTAATATTCACTGCAAGTTATTAGTCTCATCTGAAGACCCGGGTCCTGCTCACAAATCATGCACCTACAAAAAGGACAGGTGAGATTTGGCACTTTAAACTACATTTCCATTACAGGACTGTAGTCTTTCACCTGTTTCCACATGGATTGAGAATATTTGTGTTGCATTTGCCATGACAGGTGGAAGGCCCTCTCTGGTGACAAGTCCATATGTGACTGCTGTGATTCACAGTGTGTGCCCTCTAAACTCCAGAGGGCCATGATGGAAGGTTTGACTTTTTTGTTGTTTTAAGACATGGATAGTATGCACCCATTCCTACTCGAATATATTGGATTGTTGTGGTAGCTTTAAGTGGCACTAAGCAACATGTTTGTATCACTAGCTTACAATTATCTTAATATGACCCACCAAAAGTGGAATGGGAGAATGGACACCCTACAGATGTGTACGTGCATTAAGACAATATGTTTATGTTTGACAAAGCAAATGAGGTATTATCATGAAATAAGAAAGTGTGCATTGTGACCATTTGGATAAAACCATGGGTGTTAACATGTTTTTAATTATATTGACACAATAGTAGTTAAAGGTTTTTACAGAGGGAATTTTCAATATCTCTTTGTAACACTGCAAAAATCTAAATCTAATATTTGACATGTTTTATAGGAATAAAATGAAATATATAAATCAGGATAGCGATACCCCCTCTGTACAATCCTTCGGACTATAGTAAGTGAAGTTGAGATATCTCAGGAGATTACTCTTTAGGAAAATGCACTGCTAACTTTTGGTGACTTTAGGACTCATCTAGGAAAAGAAATAAAGGAAAATAAACACCTAAATGTGTATTTTTGGATGTTTTCATTTCAACTCATTTTTAGAGAAAGGCATGTTATGGAAGCAACACATCCCAATCTCTCAAAATTGACCAGGTTATGCGAAAAGCATTTTTTAATGTTTTACCTTAAGTTATATCAATGAAAGTGATAACACATTTCTACTTTTAACTTTTATATTTCAGGTTTTTCCAGCAGTGGGTCTTTGCTGGTCTCTGATCAGCCGTACACGACAGAAGATGACCTTCTACCAGTCGGCATTAGCGGAGTCGGCCATGTCACGATGCATGACACCGATAAGCTGCACAGTCAAGAGACCCCGCTGGAAAGTGATGATGTAGTGACTTATGATGATTACGACGAAGAGCTAGACTACGCATATGAAGAAGAGGAGGAAGAGGGGTTTGAAGAGGATGAAGAAGGAAGTGGGTTTATCCTTGGAGTGATGCCTGAACCTGATTCAGAGGAGTTAGGATTTAGGGACAGGGTTTCAGTTGAGTCGAAGGTGAAGGATTCACATCAGTTAAAAGAGAATGGGTCAGGGTTTGTAGGGCGAGAAGAGAGTGAAGAGGAGGAGGAATTTAAAGGAGGAGGAGATGAGACCCATTGGAATCAGGAGGAGGCTGAAGTCCTACGTCATTGGGAGCAGTTGGATGAAATCTTCACATCACAAGTCGTCCCACAGAGAGAATCACACCTGCCGGCCTCTGAAAGTGAGGAAGAGGAGAGGAAGCATACAGGTGGAGGTGAAGAGCATGAGAGGATGGAGAGGAAGCATACAGGTGGAGGTGAAGAACATGAGAGGATGGAGAGGAAGCATACAGGTGGAGGTGAAGAGCATGAGAGGAGGATGATGGAGGAGAGGAAGCATACAGGTGGAGGTGAAGAGCATGAGAGGATGGAGGAGGAGAGGAAGCATACAGGTGGAGGTGAAGAGCATGAGAGGATGGAGAGGAAGCATACAGGTGGAGGTGAAGAACATGAGAGGATGGAGAGGAAGCATACAGGTGGAGGTGAAGAGCATGAGAGGATGGAGGAGGAGAGGAAGCATACAGGTGGAGGTGAAGAGCATGAGAGGATGATGGAGGAGAGGAAGCATACAGGTGGAGGTGAAGAGCATGAGAGGATGATGGAGGAGAGGAAGCATACGGGTGGAGGTGAAGAGCATGAGAGGATGATGGAGTGGGAGGAAGATGACAGTCTAGAAGATTTCGTAGATGATGGAGAGAGTACCTGGTATTTCCCATGGAGGTAACATTGGGTCAATGGATCGATCAGTATTCTGCTCAAAGACTGTAACCCCCATGATAGTAGGATATTCTGATTTATTTCAATAAAAAACATGAAGCAGATGGATTTGTCATGAATTAAAAACATGCTAAGCAGGAACTTAAGTTCTCAGTGTTTAAATGTCTGGAAGATTTGTATTGATATTCAACATTGATTCAAACGAGCCATGACAATTAAGAATAATGTCAACTCTGAAATGCTATAGTTTTACTTGCATATACCTGAGGCTTAAGAAAGAAGCTGAAACTAAAAATTGCAAGAATCAATATCAGAAAAAAAAGATGCTCATCAGTCCATTTGACGATTTGATCCGTCCATAAATCTTTATTCTTTACATTATAAATGATTTCTTACAATACAGTGTCTGAAACCAGTTTGAAATATATTATAGTTCAATACAGAAATATCCCACTGTTGAGCATCAACTGAGAAAAGGGCAAAGCCTCCATTATCAGTAACTAAAAGCAGCAGAAAAGATATTGCTTTGCAGGTCTGCTCATTGGTTCTGTGACATCTCATTGCACCCACAAAGAGCTTTTTTGAACATGATTTAAGTGGGGGGGGAGGGGGGACCTTACCTCCTCTAGGGGGGTCTGGGGGCATGCACCCCCGGGAAGACTTTTTTTTTTTAATATTGAAGTTAAAAGCATCAATCTGGTGCACTTTGAGAGCAACATTAGGAGCTCTATGGATATATCTCTCAACACCCATATGAAACAGAACTGTAAGTAGATTTTCTTTTTCTTTATGGATACTTTACAAATCACTCCCCTTTCAAACTGTATTCTTGTTTGTCAATAACAACTTTTTTGTACTGTCATATATTATTTTTAGGGCTGTCAAGTTAACGCGTTAATAACACATGCGTTAATAACACATGCGTTAATAACGCGTTAACAATATGACACTAAATGAACGCCACTAATTATTTTAACGCGATTAACGCATGTGTATTTTTTTTCCTCGGCCGCCCCGTAGTTTCAGAGCGCATCGAGTTTAAAATACCATCTGCTGACAGCCCCGCTCCTGCCGCCTGCTTGTGGCAGACCACACTTCCACGCTCACCGGCAGGCACCGACTGGCCATTGGGAAGACCGGGAGGGTGTGTGTATGTGTGGCCCGAGCGAGCGAGAGAGAGACCTTACTTGCATTGTTGTTGTTGTTAGCATCTGGTGCTAGCTAGCTGCGCTAACGGATATAAGGAGCTGTTTAAATGAAAACAGAGGAGCGACATTTCGCCACAACTGCGCGGAGCACTTGACTTTATGCAGGCAGCCAGACAGTGGGACATTGTACGAAAAGTCAGCACACTCGGCACGGATAGTGCAACATGATTGCAGCGCCCAGGCAGCTCCCGTTCGAGCATAGCCTTTGCCTTGAGTTGCACATAGCTCCAACGATCCATCACACACACACACACACACACACACACACACACACACACACACACACACACACACACACACACACACACACACACACACACACACACACACACACACACACACACACACACACACACACACACACACACACACACACACACACACACACACACACACACACTGTATTGTACTAGAGAGGTTCCAGATTGTTGTGTTTAATATTCATGAGAATTATTTGTCATTGTGGAAATGATAATAAACATTAGCATAAAGCATATTTGTCCACTCATATGTTGATAAGAGTATTAAAAACTTGAAAAATATTCCTCTAAGGTACATTTAGAACAGATAAAAAATGTGCGATTAATCACATTATATATATATATATATATATATTGTATTCCAGTCTCCCTTCAGATATGTTAAGTGGCATGTCATTCAACACAATGCTGCTCACCTCCTTCAGTTGGGAGAAAAGCTGGTTCAGGTTCAGCCTTATGGGGGGACAGGGCTGCTGAGCCTAAAGATGGATCTGTTGGACCTGGCACCAGGGGGAGGGACAACTGATTTAGTATGAATAGGCGCTAAAAATGTGCCTGCATTTATTAAAGGTAGGTAGGTAAGAATGGAGAAACCAGCTCGAGTGCGCTAGTATTTGAAAGTACACAACCGAAAAAAATCTGCCTCTTCCTTCAGAGTTCCTTACAGAGCCCCTCCTCCAACACACACGCACATGACCAATGAGGGCACGAGTTAAGCTTGTGCACAGATGGAAGGCTGACAGGCAGGTAGGCCATCCAGTCATTTTTGCCGGGCCGGCTCAGATGATGTGATTTTTACAGCGCCACGGCTTCCACAGATGACATTTTTGTATGTATTTATTGTCAAAGCATTTAATATATTCATTGCTATTGGGATGTTAAGAGCATTCCATGGAATATAACAAAAAGTGTTTCTGAAGTGAATTACCTACCATACCTTTACATCTCAGCTAAAAGAGCAGTGAAATTAAAGACCTCTGAATTTTCTGTAAAGATATTAACAGTACTTAATGTCAGCTTAGTAAACAAAAAAACATTAGCTAACAGACTAATTTCCACCACTCTTGGACCACACCCACCTTTTCTTGTGAAAAACTTTAGTCCCTCTCTCTTGTCTTTCTCTCCTTTCTCTTCTTTTCTTAGAGCCTGACTTTGTTGGTCGTTGAAACATGGTACAACACACGTATGTAAGCTAAGTACTAACATCCCTCCTCACATGCTTTCACTCTCTGCAAGTGCCGGTGTCGCACCGCGTTTGGAGGCAGGACCAAACCATTACATGTAAATAGAAGGGGGTGTACAGAGGCTTTGGGTAATTAACTTTTGGAAGTAAGTTAAATAAGTTAAATGAATCGTAAGTTTAGTGAGTAATTTATCAATATAACGTTCTATTAATGTTCATTATTGAGGATTGATGAAAGGTTACTTACATTTTTTTTCTTAATGTTCTGAACATTTTGGGGCCCCTGTTGGTCACGGGCCCTTACCCCCTAAACGCACCAGGAGCGTCTGCGCTGCGGCTGCGCCACGCTGCGACCTCCTCCTGACCTAACACACCAGGCGCGTTTCAAAACGTTGCGGAAGCGGAGCGTCGTGTGTGCAGCCTCGCAGTTGTTGTTGATTTTGGAATATTTCCTGGACATTTGTACTCCTGCAAGTAGGCTACGTAGTTAAATGGTTTATGTTTGTGTCTGTTTAAATCGTGTTTATTGTTGTTATTTCCTATGTTGTTGTGTTGTAGACTACAGACACAGTTAATTTATATTCCATTTATAAACGACATGAATCAAAGATGTGTTGCTGTATTTTCGTGGTAAAAAAATATGCATTCATCATCATAATTATTGTATATATATAATTTACAGTGCCTGTAAACCGGAGAAGAACGCTGGCATTCTCCTACTTGAAACACGGTGGTGGGGGGGAGGAGAAGGAGCCGGTTTTGGGTGCACCCCCTCAACCAGCAAAGCAGACAACAAGGTGATTTTCATCACTTCCTGCCTGCGCCGCGCCACACTGCGCCGCGCCACGCTGCGCCGCGCCACGCTGCGCCGCGTCAAAAATAGGATTCATCCTATATTTTAGAAATTCCTTGCGCGGCGCGTCTGGTGGAATAGCACCCATTGACTAGAGCAGTGTGCGAACTATCCCACGGTCTCCGGGGGAGCCTGGATTATTATTTTTTTGCGGGGGGGGAGGTAAATGCTGATCCATGCATTAATAGCAACAGCACAGACATAGGCCTATTATAAAGAGACACTCTGTTGCACACGGGGTGGTGCCACAGGTCTACATTTACATGAAACGTCCCGATGGATCATGTTCATGTCAACAGATTTCCCGAGCATGTATGGGCTACGCAAACTTCAATCAACTTGATAATAAATAATCCACGGACCACCAATGTAACGTTTGACTGTTTAATTAAATCAACTTAAAATACCTCAAAAACAGGTTACATTGTTTCTCATGGGCTATAGCCTATTATGGCTGTAGCTTACACAGAGCCGAACACACGCGATAAGAGCAGCCAGCGGCACCAACCATGAACAATATTAATATTAATAATACAGCTATAGCACAACACAACCTGGAGAGATGCAACGCCACACACACAAGTTGTAGTTGTAGTCATCAAGTTAGCTTCTCTTGGCTCGTCTTCTTGTGTCTCTTCAGCCCCCAAGTTAACGTTAGCTGTCAAGTTAGCACTATCACTGACGTTAGCTCCCTCCTCTCTCGGTTCTGTTGTAGCAGCAGTCACAACGTACGATGTGCTACCACCAGCTACATTCGGTTGGTCTTCTTGATCAGGTTGTTTGGCCGTCTTTTTAAAGAATTTGCCCAAGGTAAGTTGTTTTTTTCTTTTCGACATGTCAGCAGCAGCAACAATGCCTGGTAAACATGTAGTGCTAACTAAACGAGCTTGTGAGTGAGTGGGTAGTGGGTGGAGCTGCGGGCAGCGTGCAAGCAGGCAACACTTTTTTCATGAATCATAAACTCTAAATATAATTTTATTTCACTTATTTTACACCTTTGAAAAAAAAAACATGCCCAAAATGGAATTTATTTGGTCATCAAATCAGTATTTTAGAGAGCTCCCCCCAAATTTCACAAACCATGTTCCCAGGGGAGCTCAGGTCACCACTAGGGGAGCTATAGCTCCCCTGCTCCCCTCCAGTTCGCACCCTGGACTAGAGTGGCCGCGATCTTTGCGAACACCGCGGCGCGGCCGTAACGCAGCGCAGACGCTCCTGGTGCGTTTAGGGGGTTAGAATCGTCCTAACTTTTCACCCCCTTATGCACCGCGGTGAATTTAGTTTTAGTTTGGATATTTCTGGAACGCCATTTGCGCCATAATTCGCGCGTTTATTCGCGTGTAGTTTCGCGTGGATTAACGGGGAGGTCCGTTTAATTGTATGGAACACCCTTTGCGCCACAATTTGCGCGTTTATTCCATAGACTGTATATATAAATGGACGTAGGGTCCATGACGTCACCCATAGGATTCTGCAGAGTTGCCGTGAAGCCCTTAGTAGGCGGAGTCGGCCACTAACAGCTCGACAGTGACGTCAGAGTTAAACTCCTGCTGCCACCGAGCTGGAAGTTCCAGAGCTAGCTGAAGCTACCAAGCTAACATGCTCCCCATCTGCACACTGCCGTCGCATTTTACGTTTCTAAGGTAAGCGGACATGAAACTATTCAGCAAAACTATAAATAATATTCTAAGTTATTGAGTTTTTAGCATAATACTTCAGAATCTTAAAACCCCTTAATGTTTGTATGCAATTGTGCTAAATTCAACACTGGAATCAAGCAAATATTAATATGTTTGCATGACATTAGTTATTTGTATTTTGATATCACTTAACTACACGTTTAATACATTTAAGTCAAGCTAAGGTACAACCCTAACCCTAACCCTAACCCTACATGTGATGGTAGCTAGTTAGTGCTCTTACCTGTGAGGCCTCCTCCAAACAGCATAATACAACCCAGTCTCACGGCATTTCGTGTTCACCAACACGATTTTTAATCTATTGATTCGTGTTCACCAACACGATTTGCCCCTTTTTTTTTCGTGTTGCACAGCACAATTTTAAAATCAATGTATTTCTACTGGTAATGTGTTTCTTGCCTGCAGGCTGCAGCACGTATTTTTCTCCGGTCGGGTCGAGGAAGACCGGAAGCTATGTGGTTCATAAAAACATGTTCTTACTCAATATCAAGCCACAGTTATTGCTTTTATTTTAAATCGTATAATTTCGGACTTTTGTTGCAGTCTGTGAGGAAAATAAATGGGGCTCAGAGCCTCAGGATACTGAAATCTGTATTTTTAAATCTTTTTTTCCTTCTAATTTGTTATTCTTTTCAAAATAACACACTGTTATTTACTCACCAATAACACACAATTATCCTTGCTTTTATTTATTGGTTTAATTCCATAATCTCGGGCTTTTTTGGCGTCCGTCAGGAACAGAATTTCAAAATAAATATAACCGGAAACAGACGTAGGCATTTCGAGCGAATACCCAAGATCCTCAGCTATGGTTTTAAGCTCGCTGATTGGATGTGTTAGCCGCAATGCATGCTGGGATTTGGTGTTTATATTATATGAAATCCGGAAAACATTTTAAAAGAATAAAATAATACTTAATTCAGAGTGCTCTTGCTTTTCTCTTTGAAAGTCATCACATAACGGCATTGTAATACACGGTTCGGCTGCATTACATATTACAGATCTGTCGTAGTTCTTTATTTAGAGAGCCCTGATGAGAAGACCTTTGGAAAAACTGGAAGAAATGCCGGCGAAACTGAATACTTGACGTGGATCATAAATATATCAACAATTAAACAACATCTTCAATTTCTCTTCACACAATACATCTCCTTGCAGTATCAACACTAATTCGGCTGATTTTTACATTTGATCTAATTCATAGATAGGTTATATTTACACCATAACGGTGCACAGCTGATAGAAAAGGACTGTAGTTTTTAAAGATATTACTGATTTTCTTTGAATGTAAGAATGTAAATACTGAGTCTGAAATAGTATAGCAATATGCTGTAAAATGATGTGAAAGCATGCATAAAACTATACATCTTCAGATGTTGTACATACACACTAATAATACAAAGTTAGTATGGCTGTGTGTACCTTGTGTGCACCTCCTAGTGGTTAAAGCACGTTATTGAATTATTGTTTTTATGTGTTATATTTGATTAAAAAAATATTAAGATATACTCTTTTGTATGTAGATAGAATAAGAAATGTGCAGAATAGGACAGTTTAATGGTGGAGGTACACACATATTGATAGATGTCTTGTAATGCACTGTTGAGGAACCTGTGACCCAAGTTTTTCATTCATTGCATAACTACACCTTATTTGTGTATGATATGTCAATAAACCTTTGAAAATCTTGAAAGGGATGTGCAAAATAGCCATAATATAGTCTTTAATTAACTATTAGTAGAGAATAACGAGTAATGAATATACTTTATTACTTGTTTCCATTCATGTCAATTGCAGATACATGTTTAGTCTTCTCAAGCACCAACTATCAAATATCTCTCCTGATTGTTGGCACTTGACAATCACCTTACCTGAATTTTACTCAGGTGTAACTAAAGTCAGATTTAAGGGTTGTTTATATTTCACATAATTAATCAGAATCTGCAAAGTAACTCAAATAAATGCAGTGGAGTAAAAATACCAGGTTAACCTCTGAATTGTAGTGGAGTAGAATTACAAAGTAGCAATGAGCTGTCATGTGGGTATATATTAATGCTGCGCATTACGGACACAAGCGATTTTCACCCATTTATTAATTATATGTTTTACATTTGATAACACCAATGTGTTTAATACTGGCAACTTCTAATTGTGGGAAAAACGAAAACGTTCAGTAGAGACGTCCCATAGAACATTTTGCGAAACACAATAGCCAGCATGTGTAGTTCTGGGGGGGTGTTCGATTCCAGTTTTGGATAGTCTGGCGTGGTTTCATTCCATCTCACACAGCTGTTTGACGCTCTGCGTAACCTTACGGGGACTGTAGTCCTAAACGATAGCTGGGGATTATGGGTAGTGTAGTGTCTTCGGCCATCCTAAACTCAGAAATGTTGACAATCGCAATGATGCTCGAAATGTCCCTTATAGGCCTACGTCTGTTTCCGGTTATTTTTATTTTGAAATTCAGTTCCTGACGGACACCAAAAAAGCCCGAGATTATGGAATTAAACCAATAAATAAAAGCAAGGATAATTGTGTGTTATTGGTGAGTAAATAACAGTGTGTTATTTTGAAAAGAATAACAAATTAGAAGGAAAAAATATTTAAAAATACAGATTTCAGTATCCTGAGGCTCTGAGCCCCATTTATTTTCCTCACAGACGGCAACAAAAGTCCGAAATTATACGATTTAAAATAAAAGCAATAATTGTGGCTTGATATTGAGTAAGAACATGTTTTTATGAACCACACAGCTTCCGGTCTCCCACGACCCGACCGGAGAAAAAGACGTGCTGCAGGCAGTAGAAATACATTGCTTTTAAAATCGTGCTGTGCAACACGAAAAAAAGGGGCAAATCGTGTTGGTGAACACGAATCAATAGATTAAAAATCGTGTTGGTGAACACGAAATGCCGTGAGATTGGGTTGCATAATAACCAGACTGTATCATTAAAACTAAGTACCAGTTCTAGATCCTTGACTTTAGACAAACAATTCAAAAGACAACATGTATTTAAAGACCAATCTTTATTTGAATGTGCCTCTTAACCTGATATATTAGTTATACAGTAATAGTATTGACAATCTAAAAAAAACTGAGCAACTCAACAGTCAACTTTATGTTTCTTATTGTCTAAAGCATTTATTATTTTAATTTTCCCCCTCTCATATTCAGTGTGGACGGATTGAGACAGCATGGTGTCCAGAGAGCTGCAGAGACTTCAGGGAGAAACCTCCATGTGATGGACGTCCAGTCTGTTGGTGTGGAGAGGACTGAGGGTCTTTCCTCAGCGAGGAAGACCAGGCCTGATGGAGGAGCCCATGCTGGGCAAAGCTGATACCAACTGCGCAGGCCTAGTCTGTCACGTTATTTGACTAAATGTGCTTACTTATACATTTAATAGGTTTACACCTTCTGTCCATATGTGCTTTTTATTTAAAACATTTGATTAACTTTTGGTTCACATTTCAATAAATTGTATTGGTATTTGCACTCCTATTGATCCATTATTTTCAAACCTTTATTTAACCAGATTGGTCCCATTGAGATCATAGATCTCTTTTTCAAGGGAGACCTGCAGCATATAGGTTCCACATGAAACATAAAACAATAAAGGACATTATACATTATATTTACAGGATACATAGTTATAGACATTTACAAGTGCCCATTGTATCAGCAAGCATTTCATTTAGCCTAGCTTTAAAAACATGCAGAGGAATGAGATTGCTCAGTTTCAATTCTTGCTGAAGATTGTTCCAAGCAAGTGGAGCTGCGCACATAAAAGCTGTCTTACCTAAGACAGTCCTTGCTCTTGGCACATCTAACAAGACTACATCATGTGACCTCAGACAATAGCTGCTTGCAACTCTCTGTGTTATCAGAGAGCAGATATAATACGGGAGTTTACCCAATAAAGCTTTATAGATAAACGTGTACCAATGACTGAGCCTCCGTACAGAGAGTGATGGTAAACCTGCCTTGGTATACAGTGTACAGTGATGTGTAAGCGCTTTACAATTTGTGACAAATCTCAGAGCACTGTGATACGCAGCATCCAATTTGCTCAGGTAATTGGCAGGTGCATTCATATAGATCACCATAGTCCAGCACAGGTAAAAAGGTCACAGTGACTAGCCTTTTCCTGGCCTCAAGCGAGAAACAGGACTTGTTTCTGAAAAAGAAACCTAGCCTAACCCTCAGTTTTTTAAGCAGGTTATTGACATGAAGTTT
The DNA here is from genome assembly GCF_902827115.2 of Pseudochaenichthys georgianus. Lineage (NCBI taxonomy): Eukaryota > Metazoa > Chordata > Actinopteri > Perciformes > Channichthyidae > Pseudochaenichthys > Pseudochaenichthys georgianus. The sequence goes on along the minus strand of NC_047524.1, from coordinate 18,737,448 downwards.
AAAAGAGAGACAATCATCAAGCCAGATACCAAGGTATTTGTAACAGGCAACAACTTCAAGTTTTGTTCCTTGCGTAGTTACAATATCTAAAACAGGCTCTGGTGTCTTTTTAGCTTTTGAAAAGAGCATTACCTTGGTTTTATCCACATTTAAAAGAAGCTTTAATTCAGAGAGCTGAGTCTGAATAGTGTTAAAAACAGCTTGTAATTTAACAACAGCCTCTTTAATGGAGGGACCTGCACAATACATCACAGTATCATCCGCATAAAAATGTAAAGTAGCTTCATCCACATTATCACCTACACTGTTAATATATATGGAGAATAAAAGTGGTCCTAAAACAGAACCTTGTGGTACACCATTAGAAATGTTTAACCATTCAGAAGACAGTCCATCAAAATGAACACATTGGGACCTTTCAGAGAGGTAGTTCACAAACCACCCCACTGCATTGCTGGATATGCCAATACTGAGTAGCCTCTGCTTTAAAATGCGATGATCAACGGTGTCAAATGCTTTGGAAAGGTCAATAAACAGAGCTGCACAACTCTGCTTATTATCTAAAATAGTAGTAATGTCATTTACCACTTTCATTGTCGCAGTGATGGTGCTGTGTTTCTTTCTGAATCCTGACTGATGTTTAGACAGGATATCATTTATACATAAAAACTCCTTTACTTGTTCACTCACTAAGCGTTCGAGCACCTTAGCCAGAACTGACAATTTAGAGATTGGCCTATAGTTATTTAAAATAGTTGCCTCCCCTCCTTTCAGTAAAGGCAAGACATAAGCAGACTTCCATACTTTTGGAATTGTGCTCGTGCTGAGGGAGAGGTTAAAAAGAGAAGTAAGAGGTGGAGCAATAAAATCTGCAGCTATCTTTAAAAAGAAAGGTTCTACGTTGTCCAGGCCAGCCGGTTTCCTAGGATCTAACTTGGATAATGCTTCATGAACAATACCAATAGTTAAAGGAGTAAAACTGAAAGGGTTTTCCAGACCACATTGTTCAGAGTCAAGGATTGGAGCGTTCACAGGAGCCACACAGCCAAACAGAGAGCCACAAGACACAAAATGCTCATTAAAGCAATTTAGCATAGTAGCCCTGTCTAATATAGTGCCAGATGCTGTGGTAAGGCACGGAGGTAGCTCATTTGGGATATCACCAGTGGAAATCGATTTTATGGCTTTCCAAAATTTCCTAGGATTATTCAGGTTTTCTGTGGTAACTGACAAATAGTACTTTGATTTAGCACTTTTTATTTGAGATGTGAAGCTATTTCTTAGCTGCCTAAAACGTAGCCATTCTACCTCTGCGCCTGATTTCCTAGCCTTAGCCCAAGCATTATTTCTCTCATGAAGGAGACTGGACAGCTCAGCAGAAAACCAGGGATTGTTTCGTCCCTTCACTCTAAATTTACGCAGAGGTGCATGTCTATCTATAATTTTCATAAAACCAAGATAAAAATAAGACCATGCAGTTTCTACATCAGCACACAAATTGATTCTACCCAATCAAAATCAAACAGATCATGTAAAAACCCTGCTCCACAAAGTGTTTTTTGTCTCTCTTTGTGATGATACGTGGTTTAACCTTTTGGACCTTAGTGTCCCTAATTTTGGCTACAACACAGTGGTCACTCACATCATTAGCAAATACTCCCACAGATGAGTATTTATGTGGAACATTTGTTAAAATTAGATCAATTAAGGAGGATTTATTTGGGGACTTAATATTTGGGCGAGTAGGACTGTCTATAATCTGGGTAAAATTCAATGAAGTACACAGGTTTTTAAAATCCTCTGACACAGAAGTTAACCAGTCCCAATTAAAATCACCAAGCAGCACTATTTCCTTGTAGGAAAGTTGTGATAACAGTTTTGCCAATGACGATAAAGAGTCCTTGACAGCCGAAGGGGCCCTGTAGCAGCCCACCACCATGAGCTGTTGACCCTTTGGTACCTCAATATTCACGGCTAAAAATTCTAGCTGTTTACTAACAGATTTGGAAACCATATTAGTTACACAAAACCTATTTTTCACATAAATGGCAACGCCACCACCTTTTTTAGGCCGGTCAGTACGATATACACTGTAACCATTTATGTAAATGTCAGAGGCCAAAATGGATTTATCTAGCCACGTTTCTGATAAGACAATGACATCAGCATCAGTCGAACTCGCCCAAATACGGACAAAATCTAATTTAGGTAACAGACTACGCACATTTAAATGAATTAAACCTAGCCCAAATCTAGATATAAAATCAGCAGGAGTAGCTATTTGACTAATACTGCTCGGTGGACCTGGATTTGGCTGTACATTTCCTGATAGTAACAACAATAAAAATACCAAGCACCTTTTCCTCTTAATCAACACACATACATTGTCAGCTGTTCTAGAGTCACCAGCAAACTTCGCGAAAGTGAGATTAGAGTTTAAAAAACAATTCTGAAGGACCATCGTGGCAGGCATGTGAGAAAGACAAACATTTTCCGAAATGAATGTCCGCGACAGTGCAACCAGCAATTGTTTGTGCAACACCTCCGAAACTGTGACGATCACAGGTACAGATCAGAACCCAATAGCACGACTCAGATACAACCAGTATAGTAATGTTCAGTTTATTACAGGTCAAGGACAGGCAGAGTCAAAATCATTAAATCCGTCAGACAGGCAGGAATCAAAAACTGGGCAGGACAAAACTCGGGACTAGAGCACAACACTCACTGGAGAGCTTGGCGGAAACGACAAGACAATCTGGCAAAGGACAACTGATAATGAGGTGGTATAAATACTGTGGAGTGATGAGGGAATGAGTAACAGGTGAGGGGAAGGGCTGAGGAGACCAGGTGAGGGAAATGAGCTGATTACAAGGGCCTGGAGGAAAGCGGGATCTGAAATGACAGGAGAGTTTAGATGAGGCATGAAACAAACAATAATAGAAGTGTCTAACTTGTGACAGAACCCCCCCCTCTATGGACGGCTCCTGACGTCCTACGGGGTTGATCGGGATGGGCCTGGTGAAAGTCAGTAATGAGAGATGGGTCATAGATACTGCGAGCGGGCACCCATGAACGCTCTTCAGGACCATAACCCTCCCAGTGTACCAGGTACTGCAACCCTCTACCACGTCGCCGGGACTTGATGAGGCGACGGACAGTGTAAACAGTCTCCCCGTCGATAGTCCGGGGTGGTGGTGGGGGTGTAGAGGGGGGCTGAAGAGGGCTCACATTAACTGGTTTGATCTTGGACACGTGGAAGGTAGGATAAATCCTCATAGAAGGGGGCAGACGCAGGCGGACAGCTGCAGGATTGATAATCCTAGCTATGGGAAATGGGCCTACAAAACGGGGAGACAACTTCTTTGACTCCACTCTGAGAGGGAGATCCCGTGTGGAGAGCCAGACACGTTGCCCTGGGGAGTACTGTGGAGCTGGCTTGCGACGGCGATTGGCGGTCCGTTGATAACGGTCGGAAGAGCGCAGGAGCGCGGAGCGGGCCTTTAACCACATGCGTCGACATCGGCTTACAAACGCCTGTGCAGATGGGACGCTGGCCTCCCGTTCCTGTGCCGGGAAAAGGGGCGGCTGGTATCCGCGGGAGCATTGGAATGGAGAAAGACCAGTAGCAGAACTAGGAAGGGTGTTGTGGGCATACTCAACCCATAGAAGCTGCCTCGACCAGGAGGAGGGAGTGGAGGAAGCTAGACAGCGTAAGGCAGTCTCCATCTCCTGGTTCATTCGCTCTGCTTGACCATTGGACTGGGGATGAAATCCGGACGAGAGACTGACACTGGCTCCCAGCAGCCTGCAAAACTCGGACCAAAAACGAGAAGTAAATTGTGGTCCCCGATCAGACACAACGTCACTGGGGAGACCATGCAGCCTGAACACATGTTGTAGCATGATTTCAGCCGTTTCTTTGGCAGTAGGTAATTTGGTTAATGGAATAAGCCGGGCAGACTTGGAAAACCGGTCTATGACTGTGAGTATGACTGTGTTACCGTCTGAGGGTGGTAGTCCGGTGACAAAATCCAAGGCGATGTGGGACCAGGGACGATGAGGGATAGGCAAGGGATGAAGACCGGAGGGAGCTTGGCGTGAAGTCTTATTTTGAGAGCAGACTAGGCAAGCAGCAATGAATTCCTTGGCATCCTTCTCCATGGAAGACCACCAAAATCGCTGTCGAATCAGGGCTAGGGACCGTCTCACTCCTGAGTGACAAGCCAGGCGAGAGTTATGACCCCACTGGAGAACCTGGGTACGGAGAGTGGCAGGAACAAACAGACGGTTAACAGGACAGGCACTTGGGGCTGGGTGTTCCGCATGAGAGCGCTTGACCTTATCCTCCACCTCCCAGGTCACCAGACCAATGACACATGTAGAAGCGATGATATTCTCAGAATGAGATGGAGAGCTCTCTGGCTGGAACTGGCGAGACAGGGCGTCAGGTTTGATGTTCTTAGAACCAGGTCTGTATGAAAGAGAAAAATCAAAGCGTGTGAAAAACAGAGCCCACCTGGCTTGACGAGAGTTCAGCCGCTTAGCTGAACGGATGTACTCCAAATTTTTGTGATCCGTCCAGACCACAAAAGGCTGCTCTGCTCCCTCCAACCAGTGTCTCCATTCTTCCAGGGCAAGTTTCACTGCCAACAGTTCTCGATTTCCAATGTCGTAATTTCTTTCTGCTGGAGACAGCTTCCGGGAGAAGAAGGCACACGGGTGCATCTTCTGATCCTCGGCCGACCGTTGAGAAAGAACTGCCCCAACTCCAGTGTCCGACGCATCTACCTCTACAGTAAACTGCCGAGTAGAGTCTGGAAAAATCAAAATGGGAGCAGAGGTGAAGCGTGACTTTAACTCACCAAAAGCCCCTTCGGCCACCGATGACCACCGGAAGGGAATGTTCTGAGAGGTGAGAGCTGTGAGAGGGGTTGCCACCAAACTGTAGTTTCGAATAAACCTCCGGTAGAAGTTGGCAAAACCCAGAAAGCGTTGGAGCTCCTTGCGTGTTGAAGGGCGTGGCCAGTCAGTGACCGCCTTGGTCTTTTCAGGATCCATCTTGATGTTTCCGGTGGAGACCACAAATCCCAGGAAAGGGACTTCTGTGGTGTGGAACACACACTTCTCGACCTTGACAAAGAGGTGGTTCTCCAAGAGCCTCTGGAGGACTAGGCGAACATGGACCACATGCTCCTGTTTAGACTTGGAAAAAATCAAAATGTCATCCAGGTATACAAAAACACAGATATTGAGAAGATCCCGCAGAACATCATTCACCAACCCCTGGAAGACTGCAGGTGCATTGGTGAGTCCAAAAGGCATGACTAAATACTCATAATGTCCACTAGGAGTATTAAATCCCGTCTTCCACTCGTCCCCCTCCCTGATTCTCACCAAATGGTACGCGTTACGTAGGTCCAGCTTGGTAAAAATAGTAGCGCCTTGTAACAGTTCAAATGCAGAGGAAACAAGTGGAAGGGGGTACCTGTTCTTGACAGTGATGTTATTGAGTCCTCTGTAGTCAATGCATGGGCGCAGAGTCTTATCCTTCTTACCCACGAAGAAAAACCCTGCACCAGCAGGAGATGATGAAGGCCAGATAAGCCCTGCATCCAAAGAGTCATTGATATACTTCTCCATTGACTTAGTTTCAGGAGCCGATAAAGAAAAAAGTCGACCTCTAGGAGGAGAAGTACCAGGTAACAGGTCAATAGGACAGTCATTAGCGCGATGAGGCGGGAGTGAGGTGGCCCGAACTTTGTTAAAGGCCTCTTTAAGGTCCCAGTAATCCTTGGGAACACCAGAAAGGTCTTCACACTCAGAGATCCTCGGCTGACTGGAATCAATTGAAGAACTAGATCTTAAGCAGACAGCATGACAATGAGCACTCCACTCTCTAATAGTCCCTGAAGCCCAATCTATATGAGGATTATGCCTCCTTAACCAAGGAAACCCCAAAATGACAGGCTGATGTGGTGCATGGATAAGGTGAAAAGAGAGTGTTTCGCTGTGATTACCTGACATGCTCATTTGAACTGGAGTTGAACGGTGTGTCACTCTGCAGAGAAGACGACCATCTAGAGCTATAGCATTGATGGGCTTCTCCAAAGCCTCCCGACCAAGTCCCATTTGAAAGGCCAGTGTTATGTCCAAAAGACTGGCGTCAGCACCAGAGTCAATAAGAACTGCCACAGTGTGCATTTTCCCCAAGCAGCTCAGCTGAGCATGGGTTAGGGGTCGAGAGGGCATTTCTAAATTCATCATACGGCTCACCAGCGCCCTCTGGATGACTGGTGAGCCCTGTCTTTTACAGGACAAGAGAAGGCAAGATGACCCTGCTAGCCGCAGTAAAGACAGCAGTTGTCCCGCAGGCGGCGCTGTCGTTCTGCCTCGGAGAGCCGGGCCCGCCCCAGCTGCATTGGTTCAGACGAGTTAGAAAATCCTCCTCTCACCTGTTCAGGAGCATGCGCTGACGGGAGAGGCGGAGCCTGAGGGGCGACGGAGAAAACCCTCTCTCTCCTCCGCTCCCGCAGACGGCAGTCAATGCGGATAGAGAGAGCCACCAGCTCATCTAAATCAGCAGGAAGGTCCCTAGCTGCCAGCTCGTCTTTAAGGCGATCCGACAGACCGTTGTAGAAGGCATCGAGAAGTGAAGAAGCATTCCAGTTACTCTCTGCGGCTATGGTACGAAACTCGATGGAGTAATCGGACACAGATCTCCCTCCTTGCACCAGGTTAAACAGTCCCCGAGCTACCTCTCTTCCGGGTGTGGCGTGATCAAAAACTTTACGCAGTTCAGCGGAGAATACGCTTACAGACGAGCAGGCAGAGGATTGTCTTTCCCATTCGGCGGTACCCCAGTCTTTAGCTTTGCCCGTGAGAAGAGAGACAATATACGCCACCCGGGATCTTTCTGTTGGGAAGGCGGAAGGCTGAAGCTCGAAGGCGAGGCAACATTGGACCAGGAATGGTCTGCACGAACCTGGGGCTCCAGAGTAGCGTTCGGGAGGAGGCAGGCGTGCATCCGATGCCGGAGGACTCTGGATTCCAACAGCGGAAGCTGGAGTTAGTTCCGGGCCATGGACCGTTGCAGGACGGGTCTGAAGATGATCACGGAGATTCACAAAGGTCCGTTCGTAACGAGCGGCCATCTCCTGCATCGCTTCAGCCATGAAGGTAAGCTGCTGCTCGTGGCGTTGTAACACGATATCGTGTGAAGGCGGTTCTGTCGCTGAGTCGGCTGGATTCATGTTTGGCCAGATTGTACTGTCACGATCACAGGTACAGATCAGAACCCAATAGCACGACTCAGATACAACCAGTATAGTAATGTTCAGTTTATTCCAGGTCAAGGACAGGCAGAGTCAAAATCATTAAATCCGTCAGACAGGCAGGAATCAAAAACTGGGCAGGACAAAACTCGGGACTAGAGCACAACACTCACTGGAGAGCTTGGCGGAAACGACAAGACAATCTGGCAAAGGACAACTGATAATGAGGTGGTATAAATACTGTGGAGTGATGAGGGAATGAGTAACAGGTGAGGGGAAGGGCTGAGGAGACCAGGTGAGAGAAATGAGCTGATTACAAGGGCCTGGAGGAAAGCGGGATCTGAAATGACAGGAGAGTTTAGATGAGGCATGAAACAAACAATAATAGAAGTGTCTAACTTGTGACAGAAACTGTACAGGGGATGTCCACTGCGGGCGGCAGAACATACCCGAATCCAGTAGATTGTTCAGGACGACTAGCGATCTTCTCCTTGTCCAGCACAGCCAAGAAAAGGCACACGGCGATACGCGGTGTGAGGAGCGGCGAGAGGAGCGGCAAGAGGAGCGGCAAGAGGAGCGGCAAGAGGAGCGGCAAGAGGAGCGGCAAGAGGAGCGGCGATACGCGGTGTGAGGAGCGGCGAGAAGGGCGGCGAGAGGAGAGCCGGGACCACACTTCCGACTCTTTATCTCTGCAAGAGTTGCTCCCTCTCGTGCTAAATCCACTCGGCGGGCAAAAGTAGGATCCCAGAAGTGATTCGCCCAGTGTGGAATGGCTCCTGAAACCCTTCCCGGCGTGCCTTTAGTGGAACTCGGGTCCGCTGTGGTGGATGAGGTTGAACGTGGCTCTCATCCGGAACTCAGCAAAGGTGGATCACGTCTCAGCGCTGACGGCGTGTAACCTGTTCCTCAGGTGAGTTTCAGAGCACGAGCATTATGAACTTAGTAGTAAATATTGTCCTATATATCTTTCCGATTTCACAGCTGCCTGGGCCTAGCAGCAAGAACCTCCATCTGTGCCTGCAACCAGATCAAGATCTACCGTGGCTCAAGGGCCTTCACCAGAGCCATCACCACCAAAGACCAGAGGACCAGCATCACTACAACAGCCTCCATCTCCACCTGTGCCTGCCACAAGATTAAGATACACCTCGGTACAAAGGCCTCCACTACAGCCATCACGATCAACCCAGCCAGCAAAGAAGTCTCGCCTAGCACACCTCCCTCCCACCGACACAGCCACCAGCAGCCCATGCACCAGGGCTCTCGACTAACTTTTTTCCCCATCCTCCCGGAACCGTCCCGAAATACAATATAAGCCGTCCCGAAATTAATGTGGACCGTCCCGAATTTAAAATGTTAGTTTTTCTACATTATCATTAGTTAAAATCATTCAAAGTGACCTTTAACATAAATAAAACATCATACAAATCATTAGATGATAATTCATCAACCTTTTTATTTGAGTCACATAAACAAAGGCCAAATATATTTAAACAAACACAGAAATGAGAAAATTATTCTAATATTGAATCCAATCAAGTCCCATCCAATTAACAAAAAAATCCAACACTGTGTCCTGAAGACAGAACCCAGAGTAACCACTAACCAGGATGACAGTCTGTAACACAGTCAGGAGACCTTTACAAATGGCCCCGCCCCCTCGCACCCAGAAGGGAGAGAGAGATCTCGTCTGGATTGGAAAGCTCGAAAATACATCATAGACGCATGTTGTAGTCTTATTGCATATTAGAAACGGAGTTGGTGAAACTAAAACTGCGATATAATGTGTATGTAGCAATAATACATATGACATGTATTTTTTAAATGTCTCCAGTACCGATAAAAAGTCCGATAACGTCGGAGCTTAACGTTACTACTGTCTTTAATAATTCCAGCCCGGGGCCCGTTTAATACCGGGGCTCGGTACCCATCCCCAGGGGCGCCGTAAGGGGGTGAAAAGTTAGGACGATTCTAAGGGCCCGTGACTGACGGGGGCCCCAAAATGTTTAGAACATTAAGAGAAAAAATGTAAGTAGCCTTTCATCAATCCTCAATAATTAACATTAATAGAACGGTATATTGATAAAGTACTCACTAAACTTACGATTCATTTAACTTATTTTCTTCCAAAAGTGAATTACCCAAAGCCTCTGTACACCCCCTTCTATTTACATGTAATGGTTTGGTCCTGCCTCCAAACGCGGTTCGGCACCAGCACTTGTAGAGAGTGAAAGCATGTGAGGAGGGATGCTAGTACTTAGCCTAATGTCACCCAGTTTTTCACAAGAAAAGGTGTGGTCCATGAGTGGTGGAAATTAGTCTGTTAACAGTTAATGTTTTTTTTTTTACTAAGCTGACATTAAGTAGGCTACTGTTAATATCTTTACAGACAATTAAGAGGTTTTTCATTTCACTGCTCTTTTAGCTGACATTTAAAGGTGGGGTAGGTAATTCACTTCAGAAACACTTTTTGTTATATTCCATGGAACATCCCGATAGCAATGAATATATTAAATGTGTTGACAATAAATACATACAAACATTTCATCTGTGGAAGCCGTCGCGCTGTAAAAAGCACGACCAATCATCTGAGCCGGCCCGTCTAAAATAACTGGATGGCCTACCTGCCTGTCAGACTTCCATCTGTGCACAAACTTATCTCGTGCACTCATTGGTCATGTGCGCGTTTGTGTGTGTTGGAGGAGGGGCTCTGTAAGGAAGTCTGAAGGAAGGGGCAGATTTTTTTTGGTTGTGAACTTTCAGATTCTAGTGCACTCGAGCTGGTTTCTCCATTCTTACCTCCCTACCTTTAATAAATGCAGGCACATTTTTAGCGCCTATTCATACTAAATCAGTTGTCCCTCCCCCTGGTGCCAGGACCAACAGATCCATCTCTAGGCTCAGCAGCCCTGTCCCCCCATAATGCTGAACCTGAACCAGCTTTTCTCCCAACTGAAGGAGGTGAGCTGCATTGTGTTGATTGAAATGCCGCTTAACATATTTGAAGGGAGACTGGAATACAAAAAAAAATCTAATTTTAATTATACATTTCAAACACAGTATTTTCCCACATAGCCAATGATCTACATAAAACAAAAAACTACTTTTAGTCTATTTGGATGATGGACAGTTTGAAGCGTTGAGTGATCAGTCTATATTAGGTATACAAAATGTTAATCACCGACATTTTGGTTATGATATTAATACTAATGTTATTATATTAAAGCAGGGGTGGGGAACCTCCAGCCCCCGGGCCGTATACGGACCGCTAGACCATTTGGTACGGCCCTCGAGGTCATTTATAAACAAAGTGGCCTGTGCCTGGTGGTGGGGCCCAATGTGATATATTTTCATGGGGCCCAAAATCCCAGGCGGCGCCCCTGCCCATCCCTACATGGGGAGAGGCGCAGCATATTGCTAAGGACTAAATACGATGGAGAGTTCTCTTCTCAGCCTTATTACCCATAGGGGATGAAGAGGAGTAAGTAAATAAAGAGGCCGGTGCTCCAGGGTCTGGTTCTGCTGTGCGTTTTTGTGATGTAATGGTAAAACATTTCAGAATTCCTCCACGGGATGCCATTGTACATTACTCAACCCGCGAAATACACACACTCAGTACATAGCTAGACCCGCGAATTTGCGGGCCAGGAATTCGCGGGCACAGCCAGCCAGCTGTAGCTACATGTGTGTGTATTTCGCGGGTTTCTAAATGTTTTGTGCGTGTGTGTTTATCATGGTGTTTATGTTGACAAGGAGGTTTAATAACTGTGTGCTACACAAAACGTGCAGTTGGTTTCATTTTCATCGCCGTTTGTAGTAGAGTTAGCAGGGTATTTTTATTTTAACTCTCGTTCCAAAATAATTTGTTATCCTCCGCGACACTATTTTTTCCGACGACGGGACGTCCTTAAGCTCGAGCCCTGCCATGCACCATCACCCCCACCTACACAGCAGCCAGACCCACTGTCTTGTAAGACAGACAAAGACCATGGCACTGCTCCCCCTGTCTTTACATTTATAATGAATAGTTGGTTGAGAAAGTTCTGATATTGTCAGGGTTCGTACGGTCATTAAAAACCTGGAAAAGTCATGGAATGCAATATGCAGCTCTGCACAGCGGACTTGTAACACTAGCAGCAGTGGAGATGGAGCATCAGAACCTGGAGAATACAGCAACAACAACAAGGATCCATTTTAAAGTAGGTAAATATTACAGTAATAGTGTACTTTCATTGTGTGGGTGTAACATAGTTAAAGAGAGAGAGAGAGAGAGAGAGAGAGAGAGAGAGAGAGAGAGAGAGAAACATTCCACTTGAACTTTATATTTTAATGAAGTTAGTAGTAATTATTGTCCTATATTTCTTTCCGATTTCACAGCTGCCTGCGCCTAGCAGCAAGAACCTCCATCTGTGCCTGCACCCAGGTCAAGATCTACCGTGGCTCAAGGGCCTTCACCAGAGCCATCACCACCAAGGACCAGAGGACCAGCATCACTACAGCAGCCTCCATCTGTGCCTGCCACAAGATTAAGATACACCTCGGTACAAAGGCCTCCACCACAGCCATCACGATCAACCCAGCCAGCAAAGAAGTCTCGCCTAGCACACCTCCCTCCCGCCGACACAGCCACCAGCAGCCCATGCACCATCACCATCACCTACACAGCACCCAGACCCACTGTCTTGGAAGACAGACAAAGACCATGGCACTGCTCCCCCTGTCTTTACATTTATAATGAATAGTTGGTTGAGAACGTTCTGATATTGTCAGGGTTCGTACAGTCATTAAAAACCTGGAAAAGTCATGGAATGCAATATTTTTCCCAAAGTTTTGGAAAAGTCATGGAAATATAACTAAAGTTGCATCAAATACAATTTATATGTTATCTAATCGCCGAAATAGTAATACTATAATGATTATAAATACTGTATCGTATAATGAAACGTAAAAATGGCAACTGTGGCAGTATTTCGCTGGTGAGAGATGTTTACAATCATGCCCTCTAGTCTACAGAAGCTACTATTTGATATAAAGATGCCAGGGAAGTGCAGTTTCAACAATGTATGGCTTCTAAAGTACCAATTGTGGTTATCAAAAGACATTGACCAAGACGTGCTAAATGCAAACTGTGTTGTAACATATTCAATATTTCGAATATGGGCGAGGCAGCGCATGCTAGCCACATGAAAGAGTCATTTAAAATCGTTGGTGAAAAAGTGTATGAACTCTGTATTGTAAATATTGAGATTTTACAGTTTCTTATGTTAACATAAATAGTTGGTTGAAAAAAAAAGTTGTAATGCTCAATTTGTATTTGTACACATCACATGCACCTCAGTATGGAATATGAAGTCATGAATCAGTCCTGAATGTAACTTTTCTGTGGTGAAGTAGAGTGATAGAACTATTTTAATCCAAATTCTAATTTACACATTTTCATTTTAGACATGAACAACACATGTATATAGGCCTATAGTGTAATTCATATATTTCACTACTTTTGTGAACCAAAAACATTGGTAAACCAATCTGAAAACACCAAAAAAATGGATGACATGAGTACATCTGTGTTTTCACAAGAGTTTTTAAGTTTTCCAAAATTCTGATTTCTAAGCTAAGTATCTCATAAGACAGTGGCTCTAAGGTGAGTGACATTGCATTTCTAGCAAGACCAGGAGACTGATTCATTTTGATATGTTACACCATGCCATGTTATAAGAAGTACTTTTAAAGGTGATTAAGGAGACATAAATACCCTTTACTTCAGTAAGATAAGGTAAGCGATTTTATTTCAAAAGACAATGAAGGCAGGTTATATTGATTGATATATTTATTATATTGAAAGCCAAATTATACATTGTCCCCTGAATCTGGAATAACGTACAATTTACAGCCTCACAATGTCAGGAACTTTTCATCTACAGATTGTTTTGGTTCTGGTTTTGCTTCTTCACTGATTGGAGACTTTGAACTTAACGGACCTCCCCGTTTATAAACGGACCTCCCCGTTAATTCGCGCGTAGTTTTTCGCGCGAATAAACGGACCTCCCCGTTAATCCGCGCGAACTACGCGCGAAAAAACTACGCGCGAAACTACGCGCGAATAAATGCGCGAATAAATGCGCAAATGGCGTTCCATAGTCCTGCTGCTGGCTTTACGACGGGGAGATCTTCTCTGCCAAACGAGGCTTTCACTTAGGGACCATCAACAAATGACTTTTCAATTACACAAGAACATTTTTCTTTTTAATAAATCGACAGCTTCCCAATCGAGTGAATGTGAAGCAAATCCGCTAGAGCATGCATTTGTTGAACACACCTCTTTTTATTGCATTTTAATACTTTAAATATTTTTATATTAATATTTTGATGGAAAAATTTAGCCTATTTCTTCAATACCTTCCAGGGCATGTGACCTAATCACTCAAAATCAGTGCTGGGTCAAAATAACTACACTGGCTGCATAGGCCACACCTATTTTTATTGCATTTTAATACTTTAAATATTTCATATTAATAATTTGATGGAAAAATTTGCCTATTTCTTCAATACCTTCCAGGTCATGTGACCGATTCGCTCAAAATCAATGTTGGGTCAAATAACTACACTGGCTGAATAGGACACACCTCTTTTTATTGCATTTTAATACTCTAAATATTTTTAGATTAATATTTTGATGGAAACATTTACTTATTTCTTCAATACCTTCCAAGTCATGTGACCGATTCACTCAAAATAAATGTTGGGTCAAAGAACTACACTGGCTGCATAGGACACACCTCTTTTTATTGCATATTAATACTCTAAATATTTGATATTAATATTTTGATGGGAAAATGAGCCTATTTCTTCAATACCTTCCAGTTCATGTGACCTAATGACTCAAAATCAATGATGGGTCAAATAACTACACTGGCTGCATAGGACACACCTCTTTTTATTGCATTTTAATACTTTAAATATTTTATATTAATAATTTGATGGGAAAATGAGCCTATTTCTTCAATACCTTCCAGTTCATGTGACCTAATGACTCAAAATCAATGATGGGTCAAATAACTACACTGGCTGCATAGGACACACCTCTTTTTATTGCATTTTAATACTTTAAATATTTTTATATTAATAATTTGATGGAAAAATGTGCCTATTTCTTCAATACCTTCCAGGTCATGTGACCGATTCGCTCAAAATCAATGTTGGGTCAAATAACTACACTGGCTGAATAGGACACACCTCTTTTTATTGCATATTTAATATTTTATATTAATATTTTGATGGAAAAATTAGCCTATTTCTTCAATACCTTCGAGGTCATGTGACCTAATGACTCAAAATCGATGGGGTCAAATAACTACACTGGCTGCATAGGACACACCTCTTTGTATTGCATTTTAATACTCTAAATATTTTTATATTAATATTTTGATGGAAAAATGAGCCTATTTCTTAATACCTTCCAGGTCATGGGACCGATTCACTCAAAATAAATTGGGTCAAATAACTACACTAGCTGCATAGGACACACCTCTTTTTATTGCATTTTAATACTTTAAATATCTTTATATTAATAATTTGATGGGAAAATGAGCCTATTTCTTCAATACCTTCCAGGTCATGTGACCGATTCGCTCAAAATCAATGTTGGGTTAGGGTTAGGGTTAGGGTTCGGAAAATAAACAAGAAGGAACAATTTCCAAAGCCTTAATTCACTTGTCAGCACTTATTATTACACTATGTTAAGACAGACACCAGTAGAGGAAATAATGGCTGGTAACATAAGCAGAAGCCTCACCAAAGACCTGTTAAAGAAAATATCCTCTGAAGTGAAGAAAAGTGCAAGGCTCCACGATGACATGATGTCATGTCATGTTGACTCAAAAAATAATCAAAGAGAGCAGCAGTCATGCATCATCAAAAGGCTATCTTCAGCACCTACACAATTGATCCGTTTGCTGTACATTTATACACAGATGCTGGAATAAAGATATTGACTGAGCACTTGAAAAAGTAGGCAGCGTGATACAGAAAATTCCTGATCAAATAAGCGGGTCTTGTATTATGCTTTGGTTTTGCCCGGAATGGGTAAGGATAAGCCTCCTTGCCTGTCACAGAACTGATCACCAACAGCCATTCCATTCCATCTATTTCCCATTGGCTCATGGAATTTAAAAGAAAGTTGTCTTACATAACAAAAGAAAGATAGCACAGGTTGAGACAGATTATAGTTGGGCTCTGATAAACAGTGTGCTTCTGTCTTTTAACAGGGAAAATATGTCAGTGTACCTTGACAGAGCATTTGAGATAGTGTCTGGACAAACTGAACTGATTCCTAACTTCACTGTGCTCTGCTCATATCATGAATGCTGTGTCACAAGCATTTTGAAAAAAAAACTGTAGACAGAGGCACACAGGAATATGCAACATTCTGTTTTGCGTACATCCTGAACTGCACAAGTATGCAGGAAGCCCTTGATGTTTTTTATCATAAGTGTGTGCTTTTTGATGCAGAGGAGTACACTCATTCGGTGAAACAGAGCAAAATGTACCTCGACGAGTGCATTTGCAAACTCGGGACTTGAAACTGGAGGAAAGTGGACATGTAATGGGAGAGGAGGAAAGCAAAATGGAAACAAATGCTCATAGCATTATTGGAAAGTCCCCTTTTACACAAGCTTTTCAAGTCAGGCGGGACCAAGCAGAGTGTGGACATTCTCTCTGACGATGCTGTTCATGTAAAAAACCACTACCTCTGTCCTGGTGTCATTGATGCACTGTTAAAAAACTACATGGGGATCTGTCGCGACATAGAAAAGGTACCTCTAAAAAAGATGGAAGTCATAAAACCAGGGATACCAACTGCCATGTTCAGCTCTGGTGTGGGTTGGTCAAACACTCCATACTTTTATTAAAAAAAAGTACCTGAGAATAGCTGAGTTTGTCTCCAAAATGTATGCCTCAATACAAGGAAGATATATAGACCACATTGAGCAACACAATCTGCCAATGCATATTCTGGACAAAAACTTTGGGACCATCCTAGCAGGCCAGATGATGACCACGAGGAACAGTGGAGCTTTTTAACACTGGAATGGAGTTAAATGGAGCTGAAAATCTGCTCCACGCTCTCCTTCTCCCACTGTAGACGAGCTAACCTCACTTCCAACCTGGCATCTAATTTAGAACCAGTATGAGAGGACTCACTCAACCAAGGGAGGCCCATACTAAACACAAACTAATTTTCAACACTTACACTAAATCACCTCACTCAACAGGCAAAATAATCTGAGGCTACATAAACATCGACTCTTTCAAATAACAAAACTTCCCCAGATCCTCCTACCACAACTTACCTACCTATCTTCTGGAGTGTACCGGGCCTCGAGGCGACTTTAAAGGCAAACATCAGCGGCCAGGAAACCCTGAATACGCCTGCCCCCAAACAGGAAATAAATCCCCACCAGGATTGACCCCGAAACAAGATAACATTGGTATGTGAAGCGATAATCTGCGGCTTTCTTGGAAAAAAGCAAACTTATTTGGAGTGACTGAATTAACTGTTTCGCTACATGTGATGAATATTGGGAGTTGTTGGACTTGAAAAGACATTTATTCATAAATCTCCAACGTGAAGTGTCAATATAATTGCCTGTGTGAACTCAAGACAATATGGAGCAGCTGGTTGAGACAAACGAGACAATGCCTGTGGTTGATTCAAATGTTTCAAGTGTGGAGAATGTTGCCCGCCCGAGCCCTCGTGGCTTCAAGTTTACCCAAAAGGCTTGGCGTTTTACATAGAAACGTGCCAAGAAAAGAGATCGGCAAAAAATCAAGCAGGCCAAGAAATACATTGAACCAATAAGTGTCTGGATGAAATCTACTGACAATGTGAAGTCTGTGCTAGCTCATTTGTGCAACTTCATCAAGTGTTATGAGGACGCTATGGACATGCATGAGTCTTTCATAGATATGGATTTGCCCGAGGAGGAGGTCAAAAGGCAAAATACATATTTCAATGCAACAATGATGACATTTTGTAATTCACTGAGTCTGTAAAGGATTGGTTGTCTGCTGCTGGGCACCCTCATGTGGAATCAAATGAAAATGTTGACAATGAAGTTGAAAATAATGACAATGTTGACAATGAAGTGGAAAATAATGACAAGGATGTTAGCAATGTTGATGTTGAAACTGATGTTGAGACTCAAACTAAACAAAGTGCTGTTATTGATGATATCAATCCGGAGGACAGTGCCTCTAACATTTCAGGTCCAAAGGAAAGGCAACACAAAACACACTCTAATGTATCTAAAACATCATCCACCGCATCTGCCAGGCTAAAAGCAGAGGCTGATAAAGCAGCAATTGTGGAGCGCATGAAGGCTTTAAAAAGGAAACATCAGTTGGAAGCAAAGGAGGAGGAACTAAGAAAAGAAAAGGAACAGTTTGCTCTGGAGACCGAGCTAGCTGCAACTAATGCCAAAATCAATGTTCTGGAAACTAGCTCAAAATGCAGCTCCAAAAGGGATGGAATGAACTCTTATCTAGAAAGGAACAAGGCTCAGAGTAAAAGGCAACTCAATCCTCAGGCTAATCAATTTGTCCCACAGAGAAATGACAAAAATAACATGCAAAATGAATTTCACTCTAATGCCCAGGCTGTCACTGTAAGACCAAAGGAAACCTCACAGACCATCAGGTTTAAAGACACATCACAAACTGTCAGGCCTAAACAAATGGCAGTGTTACAGACGGACCTCAGACCACTATACACTCAAGCACCAACACAGGTGGTTCATGATGCTCAACAGACAGGACGAGCATCCTCCTTGAATATGACATGCAATAATGACACCCAAAATGACATTGTGAATATCATGCAACGCCAAACTGACATCACTACAATGTTGTACAGCAACATTTAGCATCCTCCCTACCAGTGAGAAATATACCCACATTTGATGGTGATCCTCTTCAGTATCATTCTTTCATCAGATCCTTTGAAAATTGTGTTGAGGTTAAAACTGATAATGCAAGTGATTGTTTACATTTCTTGGAGCAGTTCACCAGGGGGCAACCAAGAGACCTGGTGAAAAGTTGTCAGCACATACCCTCATGCTTCAAGGATAGCCCAAAGAGTCCAACTCCCTGCTTAGCTGAACAATTGTTGGAAATGAATACTAACACTTGCTTCTTGCTTATATGACTAAATTGATAGCTGGCCTCTGGTTAAGCAGAAGATGTCAAATACAACTCGAAATCCTTTCTTCTGTTCTTACGGGAATGCCTCCTAAATTTAATACACAGCGTAATCATGCACTATGAATGAGTTGGCCATGCCATCAAACCTCCGAACATCATGATAAGCTTCCTTATAGGTGAGAGAGAAGTGGAGGAGCCATGCATGTGATTTGCAGGAGAGACGTGGGCTGCAGTCGGATAGTTTAAAAATCAGCTCCTAGTTCTACCCTATCGTCTATTCTTGACCTCTGAGTGAAACGTCACGGGGGTTAAGGGATAGTGGATAGGAGGAATTCAAAGGACTTAGGAGAAGAGACTGCGGTACTTTAGAGAATCGAATGCACTTTCAATATCCGACGTCTTTATGATGCGCCAGCGGACGTCCTGAATGTGCGTCTGCTGCTGTGGGGAAACTATGGAAACCACAGTTTTCTATACAGCGGACTACAACATGGATGTTCAAGAAGAACGAGGGACTCCTGTGAACTCATCTAGAGACTCTGCACCGTGCTCTGATGCTGCTGCTTTGCTTTATGAACGTGGACAACAGAGAAACATATTCTTCATGACCAAAGTTGGAATTGAAATAAAAAAGTGAAACTATGCTCGTCTCCCTCTCCCTCCGGTCCCCATTAATACAAATGATCCCAATACGTATGATTGTATGAACTAAAGATCTTAAAATCAATACAGATGTATTTATTATAAACGTTTACGTCCTTAACATCTATCACTGTGTATATCACCATTCAAACATCTTTTAAAAGTTGAACAAACTCCACACAGCTCAGTAAACTCTGTGAAATGTTGACTTTATTTGATAATTTCAGTAAAAACTAACGTTCATATTTCTCTTTTTGATTATAATACTGATGAACGTTCAAAATAAAGCACTTTGGCAACTTACCACATACGTTTAAATGCTTAATAACGCACGTAACTTTCATGATATAATTTCTTCCGGTCATAATCCGGTTGTTTCCGTGAACGGCCGACTGTTGAGTGACGGCAAATGCTGCGGCTGCAAGGCATTGTGGGTCAGCATTTTCGCTTCTCCTGTCGGTTAGGGAGGTCCAGTGGTTCCTAAGCTAAAGGAGGTTATAAAGGAAGTTTGAAAACCTCCTTCCTATCATTCTCATCATTCTAGAGAATTCGAACGGCACTTATCATGGCTGCCACTGAGGGACTTCCGGGTCATTTCACTCCTTTAGGAAGGTTCCTAAGCTAAATGGACTATTCGACTTCAGCCTTGGTTGTAGAGCACTATTCATTGACCTTGTGAACTTTGTTGAAAAACAAGTTAGAATGGCCTCTGACCCACTGTTTGGAAATATTCAGGACTCAAAATGTACCAGCTGCAACAAAACAACCCCACTGTCAGTGAACCCAAGGCATAGGAAACAGGGTACCTTTGCCACCGGTGGTCACTGCAATGAAAGAAAAAAACAAAGGCTACATGGATAATAAGATCAAGTCCTTTTCTCTGCCCAAAGTCACAACAAATGCTGTTTATTCTGCCAACAAACCAGCCACTCACTTGAAAAATGCTCACAGTTTAAGTTAAAGACACAAAGGACAAGATACATTTCATAAAGGAGCATGGAATTTATTTTGGTTGCTTGAAACGGGGACACATAAGCAAAGACTGCAGGAGTCGATTGGATTGCAGTGTGTGTCAGCAAAAGCATCCTTCAGTCCTTCACATTGAGCAAGAAGGGTATAAGTACACCCTTTAATGAAGCACAAGAACCTGTGAGCACTCTGAGTGTAACGTCTGGTCAGTCTCAAACATGTGGCCATATAGGGGCCGGAGATGAGTGCAATGCTGTGTTTTCGATTGTTGCAGTTCAAGTGAAAAGCCAAATGAGTGACAGAGTTGTACAGACCTATGCATTTTTGGATCCGGGGAGTTCCGGTACCTTTTGCACTTATAGCCTTGCAAAGAGATTGGGGCTAAGTGGCAAGCCAGCCAGTATTCTATTGCAGACAATGGGGCAAAAGAAAATTGTGAGTACCAATGTATTATCATCACTTGGAAGTGTCTGGCATGGATACGGATGATTTTATTGAATTGCCCAATGTCTTAACCCAAAGAGTTATGCCAGTGTCACGTGTGAACATTCCACGACAGGATGATGTGGAAAAATGGCCTTACTTGAGTAACATAAAGCTGCACGACTTGAATGCAGATGTGGATTTGCTCATCGGAACTGATGCAGCAAAAGTGATGGAACCATGGGAGCTGATCAACAGCCAAGATGAAGGCCCATACGCAGTCAGAACAAGAGTCGACTGGGTCATTAATGGACCACTTAGGAGTGGAAGTAACGGCAGAGTTAAGACTGGCTGCTCTGTTGTCACAACAAACCGCATATCTGTGGAACATCTGGAAGAGATGCTCATTAAGCAATACAACCATGATTTTAATGAAAAAACATCAGAGGGGCAATTGGAAAGGTCAAGAGAGGACATTAAATTCATGAATATAATGAGAAGTACTACAGAACTGAAAAATGGACATTATTACATTGACTTACTTTCAGAGAAGAGGAACCGGTCTTGCCAAATAACCGCTGTGTTGCAGAGCAGCGACTTCAAGGCCTGAAGAGGAAATTTCAAAAGAACATCAAGTTTAAAGAGGAGTACACCTCATTCATCAATGATATGCTGGTTCAAGGTTATGCTGAAGTTGTACCAATTGAACAGTTGGAACAAGATGAGGGAAAAGTGTGGCACATTCCCCACCATGGAGTGCATCACCCCACCAAAGGAAAGCTGAGGGTTGTATAATATGACTGTGGAGCCTCATACAAAGGAACATCTCTGAACTGTCAGCTCTTGCAGGGCCCCGATCTCACCAACACTCTTATGGGGGTCCTCATTCACTTCAGAAAAGAGCCTGTCTCGCAGTCATGGCTGACATCCAGGGCGCCATGTTTCATCAGGTGCGGGTGCTGATAAACATGTGAACTTTCTTCGCTTTCTTTGGTGGCCTCAGGGCAATACTGACCAGGAACCAGCAGAATATCGAATGAGGGTACACTTTTTTGGAGCTGTTTCGTCCCCCAGCTGTGCCAATTACGCCTTGAGGCGAACTGCAGAGGACAATGCAGCTCACTTCCCTCCTGAAGTGATCAAAACAGTCAATCACACCTTGTATGTAGACGACTGCCTGAAGTCTACAGCCTCGGAGGGAGATGCAATTAAGCTTGTAAAGGATTTGACTCTGCTTGTAGTCAGGGAGGATTCAACCTCCAAAAATGGGTGACAACCAGCCGTGTCTAGACGTCAATCCCAGGTGACATCAGAGCAACAGAGATGAAAGAGCTGGATTTGGACACAGATCATCTGCCTATGGAAAGAGCACTTGGACTGCAATGGTGCGTGGAGTCCGACCAGTTCAGCTTTAGGACTTCATTACAGTCTCCATCTCCTGGTTCATTCGCTCTGCTTGACCATTGGACTGGGGATGAAATCCGGACGAGAGACTGACACTGGCTCCCAGCAGCCTGCAAAACTCGGACCAAAAACGAGAAGTAAATTGTGGTCCCCGATCAGACACAACGTCACTGGGGAGACCATGCAGCCTGAACACATGTTGTAGCATGATTTCAGCCGTTTCCTTGGCAGTAGGTAATTTGGTTAATGGAATAAGCCGGGCAGACTTGGAAAACCGGTCTATGACTGTGAGTATGACTGTGTTACCGTCTGAGGGTGGTAGTCCGGTGACAAAATCCAAGGCGATGTGGGACCAGGGACGATGAGGGATAGGCAAGGGATGAAGACCGGAGGGAGCTTGGCGTGAGTCTTATTTTGGGAGCAGACTAGGCAAGCAGCAATGAATTCCTTGGCATCCTTCTCCATGGAAGACCACCAAAATCGCTGTCGAATCAGGGCTAGGGACCGTCTCACTCCTGAGTGACAAGCCAGGCGAGAGTTATGACCCCACTGGAGAACCTGGGTACGGAGAGTGGCAGGAACAAACAGACGGTTAACAGGACAGGCACTTGGGGCTGGGTGTTCGCATGAGAGCGCTTGACCTTATCCTCCACCTCCCAGGTCACCAGACCAATGACACATGTAGAAGCGATGATATTCTCAGAATGAGATGGAGAGCTCTCTGGCTGGAACTGGCGAGACAGGGCGTCAGGTTTGATGTTCTTAGAACCAGGTCTGTATGAAAGAGAAAAATCAAAGCGTGTGAAAAACAGAGCCCACCTGGCTTGACGAGAGTTCAGCCGCTTAGCTGAACGGATGTACTCCAAATTTTTGTGATCCGTCCAGACCACAAAAGGCTGCTCTGCTCCCTCCAACCAGTGTCTCCATTCTTCCAGGGCAAGTTTCACTGCCAACAGTTCTCGATTTCCAATGTCGTAATTTCTTTCTGCTGGAGACAGCTTCCGGGAGAAGAAGGCACACGGGTGCATCTTCTGATCCTCGGCCGACCGTTGAGAAAGAACTGCCCCAACTCCAGTGTCCGACGCATCTACCTCTACAGTAAACTGCCGAGTAGAGTCTGGAAAAATCAAAATGGGAGCAGAGGTGAAGCGTGACTTTAACTCACCAAAAGCCCCTTCGGCCACCGAGGACCACCGGAAGGGAATGTTCTGAGAGGTGAGAGCTGTGAGAGGGGTTGCCACCAAACTGTAGTTTCGAATAAACCTCCGGTAGAAGTTGGCAAAACCCAGAAAGCGTTGGAGCTCCTTGCGTGTTGAAGGGCGTGGCCAGTCAGTGACCGCCTTGGTCTTTTCAGGATCCATCTTGATGTTTCCGGTGGAGACCACAAATCCCAGGAAAGGGACTTCTGTGGTGTGGAACACACACTTCTCGGCCTTGACAAAGAGGTGGTTCTCCAAGAGCCTCTGGAGGACTAGGCGAACATGGACCACATGCTCCTGTTTAGACTTGGAAAAAATCAAAATGTCATCCAGGTATACAAAAACACAGATATTGAGAAGATCCCGCAGAACATCATTCACCAACCCCTGGAAGACTGCAGGTGCATTGGTGAGTCCAAAAGGCATGACTAAATACTCATAATGTCCACTAGGAGTGTTAAATCCCGTCTTCCACTCGTCCCCCTCCCTGATTCTCACCAAATGGTACGCATTACGTAGGTCCAGCTTGGTAAAAATAGTAGCGCCTTGTAACAGTTCAAATGCAGAGGAAACAAGTGGAAGGGGGTAGCCTGTTCTTGACAGTGATGTTATTGAGTCCTCTGTAGTCAATGCATGGGCGCAGAGTCTTATCCTTCTTACCCACGAAGAAAAACCTGCACCAGCAGGAGATGATGAAGGCCGGATAAGCCCTGCATCCAAAGAGTCATTGATATACTTCTCCATTGACTTAGTTTCAGGAGCCGATAAAGAAAAAAGTCGACCTCTAGGAGGAGAAGTACCAGGTAACAGGTCAATAGGACAGTCATTAGCGCGATGAGGCGGGAGTGAGGTGGCCCGAACTTTGTTAAAGGCCTCTTTAAGGTCCCAGTAATCCTTGGGAACACCAGAAAGGTCTTCACACTCAGAGATCCTCGGCTGACTGGAATCAATTGAGGAACTAGATCTTAAGCAGACAGCATGACAATGAGCACTCCACTCTCTAATAGTCCCTGAAGCCCAATCTATATGAGGATTATGCCTCCTTAACCAAGGAAACCCCAAAATGACAGGCTGATGTGGTTGCATGGATAAGGTGAAAAGAGAGTGTTTTCGCTGTGATTACCTGACATGCTCATATTGAACTGGAGTTGAACGGTGTTCACTCTGCAGAGAAGACGACCATCTAGAGCTATAGCATTGATGGCTTCTCCAAAGCCTCCCGACCAAGTCCCATTTGAAAGGCCAGTGTTATGTCCAAAAGACTGGCGTCAGCACCAGAGTCAATAAGAACTGCCACAGTGTGCATTTTCCCCAAGCAGCTCAGCTGAGCATGGGTTAGGGGTCGAGAGGGCATTTCTAAATTCATCATACGGCTCACCAGCGCCCTCTGGATGACTGGTGAGCCCTGTCTTTTACAGGACAAGAGAAGGCAAGATGAACCCTGCTAGCCCGCAGTAAAGACAGCAGTTGTCCCGCAGGGCGGCGCTGTCGTTCTGCCTCGGAGAGCCGGGCCCGCCCCAGCTGCATTGGTTCAGACGAGTTAGAAATCCTCCTCTCACCTGTTCAGGAGCATGCGCTGACGGGAGAGGCGGAGCCTGAGGGGCGGACGGAGTAAAACCCTCTCTCTCCTCCGCTCCCGGCAGACGGCAGTCAATGCGGATAGAGAGAGCCACCAGCTCATCTAAATCAGCAGGAAGGTCCCTAGCTGCCAGCTCGTCTTTAAGGCGATCCGACAGACCGGTGTAGAAGGCATCGAGACAGTGAAGAAGCATTCCAGTTACTCTCTCGGCTATGGTAGCGAAACTCGATGGAGTAATCGGACACAGATCTCCCTCCTTGCACCAGGTTAAACAGTCCCCGACTACCTCTCTTCCGGGTGTGGCGTGATCAACAACTTTACGCAGTTCAGCGGAGAATACGCTTACAGACGAGCAGGCAGAGGATTGTCTTTTCCCATTCGGCGGTACCCCAGTCTTTTAGCTTTGCCCGTGAGAAGAGAGACAATATACGCCAACCCGGGATCTTTCTGTTGGGAAGGGCGGAAGGCTGAAGCTCGAAGGCGAGGCAACATTGACCAGGAATGGTCTGCACGAACCTGGGGCTCCAGAGTAGCGTTCGGAGGAGGCAGGCGTGCATCCGATGCCGGAGGACTCTGGATTCCAACAGCGGAAGCTGAGTTAGGTTCCGGGCCATGGACCGTTGCAGACGGTCTGAAGATGATCACGGAGATTCACAAAGGTCCGTTCGTAACGAGCGGCCATCTCCTGCATCGCTTCAGCCATGAAGGTAAGCTGCTGCTCGTGGCGTTGTAACACGATATCGTGTGAAGGCGGTTCTGTCGCTGAGTCGGCTGGATTCATGTTTGGCCAGATTGTACTGTCACGATCACAGGTACAGATCAGAACCCAATAGCACGACTCAGATACAACCAGTATAGTAAATGTTCAGTTTATTCCAGGTCAAGGGACAGGCAGAGTCAAATCATTAAATCCGTCAGACAGGCAGGAATAAAAAACTGGGCAGGACAAAACTCGGAGCACAACACTCACTGGAGAGCTTGGCGGAAAACCGACAAAGACAATCTGGCAAAGGACAACTGATAATGAGGTGGTATAAATACTGTGGAGTGATGAGGGAATGAGTAGAACAGGTGAGGGGAAGGGCTGAGGAGACCAGGTGAGAGAAATGAGCTGATTACAAGGGCCTGGAGATGAAAGCGGGATCTGAAATGACAGGAGAGTTTAGATGAGGCATGAACAACAATAATAGAAGTGTCTAACTTGTGACAGAAACTGTACAGGGGGATGTCCACTGCGGGCGGGCAGAACATACCCGAATCCAGTAGATTGTTCATGGACGACTAGCGATCTTCTCCTTGTCCAGCACAGCCAAGAAAAGGCACACGGCGATACGCGGTGTGAGGAGCGGCGAGAGGAGCGGCAGAGGGAGCGGCAAGAGGAGCGGCAAGAGGAGCGGCAAGAGGAGCGGCGATACGCGGTGTGAGGAGCGGCGAGAAGGGCGGCGAGAGGAGAGCCGGGACCACACTTCCGACTCTTTATCTCTGCAAGAGTTGCTCCCTCTCGTGCTAAATCCACTCGGCGGGCAAAAGTAGGATCCCAGAAGTGATTCGCCCAGTGTGGAATGGCTCCTGAAACCCTTCCCGGCGTGCCTTTAGTGGAACTCGGGTCCGCTGTGGTGGATGAGGTTGAACGTGGCTCTCATCCGGAACTCAGCAAAGGTGGATCACGTCTCAGCGCTTGACGGCGTGTAACCTGTTCCTCAGGTGAGTTTCAGAGCACGAGCATTATGAACTTAGTAGTAAATATTTGTCCTATATATCTTTCCGATTTCACAGCTGCCTGGGCCTAGCAGCAAGAACCTCCATCTGTGCCTGCAACCAGATCAAGATCTACCGTGGCTCAAGGGCCTTCACCAGAGCCATCACCACCAAAGACCAGAGGACCAGCATCACTACAACAGCCTCCATCTCCACCTGTGCCTGCCACAAGATTAAGATACACCTCGGTACAAAGGCCTCCACTACAGCCATCACGATCAACCCAGCCAGCAAAGAAGTCTCGCCTAGCACACCTCCCTCCCACCGACACAGCCACCAGCAGCCCATGCACCAGGGCTCTCGACTAACTTTTTTCCCCATTCCTCCCGGAACCGTCCCGAAATACAATATAAGCCGTCCCGAAATTAATGTGGACCGTCCCGAATTTAAAATGTTAGTTTTCTACATTATCATTAGTTAAAATCATTCAAAGTGACCTTTAACATAAATAAAACATCATACAAATCATTAGATGATAATTCATCAACCTTTTATTTGAGTCACATAAACAAAGGCCAAATATATTTAAACAAACACAGAAATGAGAAAATTATTCTAATATTGAATCCAATCAAGTCCCATCCAATTAACAAAAAAATCCAACACTGTGTCCTGAAGACAGAACCCAGAGTAACCACTAACCAGGATGACAGTCTGTACACAGTCAGGAGACCTTTACAAATGGCCCCGCCCCCTCGCACCCAGAAGGGAGAGAGAGATCTCGTCTGGATTGGAAAGCTCGAAATACATCATAGACGCATGTTGTAGTCTTATTGCATATTAGAAACGGAGTTGGTGAAACTAAAACTGCGATATAATGTGTATGTAGCAATAATACATATGACATGTATTTTTTAAATGTCTCCAGTACCGATAAAAAGTCCGATAACGTCGGAGCTTAACGTTACTACTGTCTTTAATAATTCCGGCCCGGGGCCCGTTTAATACCGGGGCTCGGTACCCATCCCCAGGGGCGCCGTAAGGGGGTGAAAAGTTAGGACGATTCTAAGGGCCCGTGACTGACGGGGGCCCCAAAATGTTTAGAACATTAAGAGAAAAAATGTAAGTAGCCTTTCATCAATCCTCAATAATTAACATTAATAGAACGGTATATTGATAAAGTACTCACTAAACTTACGATTCATTTAACTTATTTTCTTCCAAAAGTGAATTACCCAAAGCCTCTGTACACCCCCTTCTATTTACATGTAATGGTTGGGTCCTGCCTCCAAACGCGGTTCGGCACCAGCACTTGTAGAGAGTGAAAAGCATGTGAGGAGGGATGCTAGTACTTAGCCTAATGTCACCCCAGTTTTTCACAAGAAAAGGTGTGGTCCATGAGTGGTGGAAATTAGTCTGTTAACAGTTAATGTTTTTTTTTTTACTAAGCTGACATTAAGTAGGCTACTGTTAATATCTTTACAGACAATTAGAGGTTTTTCATTTCACTGCTCTTTTAGCTGACATTTAAAGGTGGGGTAGGTAATTCACTTCAGAAACACTTTTGTTATATTCCATGGAACATCCCGATAGCAATGAATATATTAAATGCGTTGACAATAAATACATACAAACATTTCATCTGTGGAAGCCGTCGCGCTGTAAAAAGCACGACCAATCATCTGAGCCGGCCCGTCTAAAATAACTGGATGGCCTACCTGCCTGTCAGACTTCCATCTGTGCACAAACTTATCTCGTGCACTCATTGGTCCATGTGCGCGTTTGTGTGTGTTTGGAGGAGGGGCTCTGTAAGGAAGTCCTGAAGGAAGGGGCAGATTTTTTTGGTTGTGAACTTTCAGATTCTAGTGCACTCGAGCTGGTTTCTCCATTCTTACCTCCCTACCTTTAATAAATGCAGGCACATTTTTAGCGCCTATTCATACTAAATCAGTTGTCCCTCCCCCTGGTGCCAGGACCAACAGATCCATCTCTAGGCTCAGCAGCCCTGTCCCCCCATAATGCTGAACCTGAACCAGCTTTTCTCCCAACTGAAGGAGGTGAGCTGCATTGTGTTGATTGAAATGCCGCTTAACATATTTGAAGGGAGACTGGAATACAAAAAAAAATCTAATTTTAATTATACATTTCAAACACAGTATTTTCCCACATAGCCAATGATCTACATAAAACAAAAAAACTACTTTTAGTCTATTTGGATGATGGACAGTTTGAAGCGTTGAGTGATCAGTCTATATTAGGTATACAAAATGTTAATCACCGACATTTTGGTTATGATATTAATACTAATGTTATTATATTAAAGCAGGGGTGGGGAACCTCCAGCCCCCGGGCCGTATACGGACCGCTAGACCATTTGGTACGGCCCTCGAGGTCATTTATAAACAAAGTGGCCTGTGCCTGGTGGTGGGGCCCAATGTGATATATTTTCATGGGGCCCAAAATCCCAGGCGGCGCCCCTGCCCATCCCTACATGGGGAGAGGCGCAGCATATTGCTAAGGACTAAATACGATGGAGAGTTCTCTTCTCAGCCTTATTACCCATAGGGGATGAAGAGGAGTAAGTAAATAAAGAGGCCGGTGCTCCAGGGTCTGTTCTGCTGTGCGTTTTTGTGATGTAATGGTAAAACATTTCAGAATTCCTCCACGGGATGCCATTGTACATTACTCAACCCGCGAAATACACACACTCAGTACATAGCTAGACCCGCGAATTTGCGGGCCAGGAATTCGCGGGCACAGCCAGCCAGCTGTAGCTACATGTGTGTGTATTTCGCGGGTTTCTAAAATGTTTTGTGCGTGTGTGTTTATCATGGTGTTTATGTTGACAAGGAGGTTTAATAACTGTGTGCTACACAAAACGTGCAGTTGGTTTCATTTTCATCGCCGTTTGTAGTAGAGTTAGCAGGGTATTTTTATTTTAACTCTCGTTCCAAAATAATTTGTTATCCTCCGCGACACTATTTTTTCCGACGACGGGACGTCCTTAAGCTCGAGCCCTGCCATGCACCATCACCCCCACCTACACAGCAGCCAAGACCCACTGTCCTTGTAAGACAGACAAAGACCATGGCACTGCTCCCCCTGTCTTTACATTTATAATGAATAGTTGGTTGAGAAAGTTCTGATATTGTCAGGGTTCGTACGGTCATTAAAAACCTGGAAAAGTCATGGAATGCAATATGCAGCTCTGCACAGCGGACTTGTAACACTAGCAGCAGTGGAGATGGAGCATCAGAACCTGGAGAATACAGCAACAACAACAAGGATCCATTTAAAGATAGGTAAATATTACAGTAATAGTGTACTTTCATTGTGTGGGTGTAACATAGTTAAAGAGAGAGAGAGAGAGAGAGAGAGAGAGAGAGAGAGAGAGAGAGAGAGAGAGAGAGAGAGAGAGAGGAGAAACATTCCACTTGAACTTTATATTTTAATGAAGTTAGTAGTAATTATTGTCCTATATTTCTTTCCGATTTCACAGCTGCCTGCGCCTAGCAGCAAGAACCTCCATCTGTGCCTGCACCCAGGTCAAGATCTACCGTGGCTCAAGGGCCTTCACCAGAGCCATCACCACCAAGGACCAGAGGACCAGCATCACTACAGCAGCCTCCATCTGTGCCTGCCACAAGATTAAGATACACCTCGGTACAAAGGCCTCCACCACAGCCATCACGATCAACCCAGCCAGCAAAGAAGTCTCGCCTAGCACACCTCCCTCCCGCCGACACAGCCACCAGCAGCCCATGCACCATCACCATCACCTACACAGCACCCAGACCCACTGTCTTGGAAGACAGACAAAGACCATGGCACTGCTCCCCCTGTCTTTACATTTATAATGAATAGTTGGTTGAGAACGTTCTGATATTGTCAGGGTTCGTACAGTCATTAAAAACCTGGAAAAGTCATGGAATGCAATATTTTTCCCAAAGTTTTGGAAAAGTCATGGAAATATAACTAAAGTTGCATCAAATACAATTTATATGTTATCTAATCGCCGAAATAGTAATACTATAATGATTATAAATACTGTATCGTATAATGAAACGTAAAATGGCAACTGTGGCAGTATTTCGCTGGTGAGAGATGTTTACAATCATGCCCTCTAGTCTACAGAAGCTACTATTTGATATAAAGATGCCAGGGAAGTGCAGTTTCAACAATGTATGGCTTCTAAAGTACCAATTGTGGTTATCAAAAGACATTGACCCAAGACGTGCTAAATGCAAACTGTGTTGTAACATATTCAATATTTCGAATATGGGCGAGGCAGCGCATGCTAGCCACATGAAAGAGTCATTTAAAATCGTTGGTGAAAAAGTGTATGAACTCTGTATTGTAAATATTGAGATTTTACAGTTTCTTATGTTAACATAAATAGTTGGTTGAAAAAAAAAGTTGTAATGCTCAATTTGTATTTGTACACATCACATGCACCTCAGTATGGCATATGAAGTCATGAATCAGTCCTGATGTAACTTTTCTGTGGTGAAAGTAGAGTGATAGAACTATTTTAATCCAAATTCTAATTTACACATTTTCATTTTAGACATGAACAACACATGTATATAGGCCTATAGTGTAATTCATATATTTCACTACTTTTGTGAACCAAAAACATTGGTAAACCAAATCTGAAACACCAAAAAAAATGGATGACATGAGTACATCTGTGTTTTCACAAGAGTTTTTAAGTTTTCCAAAATTCTGATTTCTAAGCTAAGTATCTCATAAGACAGTGGCTCTAAGGTGAGTGACATTGCATTTCTAGCAAGACCAGAGACGGATCATTTTGATATGTTACACCATGCCATGTTATAAGAAGTACTTTTAAAAGGTGATTTAAGGAGACATAAATACCCTTTACTTCAGTAAGATAAGGTAAGGCGATTTTATTTCAAAAGACAATGAAGGCAGGTTATATTGATTGATATATTTATTATATTGAAAGCCAAATTAATACATTGTCCCCTGAATCTGGAATAACGTACAATTTACAGCCTCACAATGTCAGGAACTTTTCATCTACAGATTGTTTGGTCTGGTTTTGCTCTTCACTGATTGGAGACTTTGAACTTAAACGGACCTCCCCGTTTATAAAACGGACCTCCCCGTTAATTCGCGCGTAGTTTCGCGCGAATAAACGGACCTCCCCGTTAATCCGCGCGAAACTACGCGCGAAACTACGCGCGAAACTACGCGCGAAACTACGCGCGAATAAATGCGCGAATAAATGCGCAAATGGCGTTCCATAGGTCCTGCTGCTGGCTTTACGACGGGGAGATCTTCTCTGCCAAACGAGGCTTTCACTTAGGGACCATCAACAAATGACTTTTCAATTACACAAGAACATTTTTCTTTTTAATAAATCGACAGCTTCCCAATCGAGTGAATGTGAAGCAAATCCACGCTAGAGCATGCATTTGTTGAACACACCTCTTTTTATTGCATTTTAATACTTTAAATATTTTTATATTAATATTTTGATGGAAAAATTAGCCTATTTCTTCAATACCTTCCAGGGCATGTGACCTAATCACTCAAAATCAGTGCTGGGTCAAATAACTACACTGGCTGCATAGGCCACACCTATTTTTATTGCATTTTAATACTTTAAATATTTCATATTAATAATTTGATGGAAAAATTAGCCTATTTCTTCAATACCTTCCAGGTCATGTGACCGATTCGCTCAAAATCAATGTTGGGTCAAATAACTACACTTGCTGAATAGGACACACCTCTTTTTATTGCATTTTAATACTCTAAATATTTTTAGATTAATATTTTGATGGAAACATTTACTTATTTCTTCAATACCTTCCAAGTCATGTGACCGATTCACTCAAAATAAATGTTGGGTCAAAGAACTACACTGGCTGCATAGGACACACCTCTTTTATTGCATATTAATACTCTAAATATTTGATATTAATATTTTGATGGGAAAATGAGCCTATTTCTTCAATACCTTCCAGTTCATGTGACCTAATGACTCAAAATCAATGATGGGTCAAATAACTACACTGGCTGCATAGGACACACCTCTTTTTATTGCATTTTAATACTTTAAATATTTTATATTAATAATTTGATGGGAAAATGAGCCTATTTCTTCAATACCTTCCAGTTCATGTGACCTAATGACTCAAAATCAATGATGGGTCAAATAACTACACTGGCTGCATAGGACACACCTCTTTTTATTGCATTTTAATACTTTAAATATTTTTATATTAATAATTTGATGGAAAAATGTGCCTATTTCTTCAATACCTTCCAGGTCATGTGACCGATTCGCTCAAAATCAATGTTGGGTCAAATAACTACACTGGCTGAATAGGACACACCTCTTTTTATTGCATATTTAATATTTTATATTAATATTTTGATGGAAAAATTAGCCTATTTCTTCAATACCTTCGAGGTCATGTGACCTAATGACTCAAAATCGATGCTGGGTCAAATAACTACACTGGCTGCATAGGACACACCTCTTTGTATTGCATTTTAATACTCTAAATATTTTTATATTAATATTTTGATGGAAAAATGAGCCTATTTCTTCAATACCTTCCAGGTCATGGGACCGATTCACTCAAAATAAATGTTGGGTCAAATAACTACACTAGCTGCATAGGACACACCTCTTTTTATTGCATTTTAATACTTTAAATATCTTTATATTAATAATTTGATGGGAAAATGAGCCTATTTCTTCAATACCTTCCAGGTCATGTGACCGATTCGCTCAAAATCAATGTTGGGTTAGGGTTAGGGTTAGGGTTAGGAAAATAAACAAGAAGAGGAACAATTTCCAAAGCCTTAATTCACTTGTCAGCACTTATTATTACACTATGTTAAGACAGACACCAGTAGAGGAAATAATGGCTGGTAACATAAGCAGAAGCCTCACCAAAGACCTGTTAAAGAAAATATCCTCTGAAGTGAAGAAAAGTGCAAGGCTCCACGATGACATGATGTCATGTCATGTTGACTCAAAAAATAATCAAAGAGAGCAGCAGTCATGCATCATCAAAAGGCTATCTTCAGCACCTACAAATTGATCCGTTTGCTGTACATTTATACACAGATGCTGGAATAAAGATATTGACTGAGCACTTGAAAAAGTAGGCAGCGTGATACAGAAAATTCCTGATCAAAATAAGCGGGTCTTGTATTATGCTTTGGTTTTGCCCGGAATGGGTAAGGATAAGCCTCCCTTGCCTGTCACAGAACTGATCACCAACAGCCATTCCATTCCATCTATTTCCCATTGGCTCATGGAATTTAAAAGAAAGTTGTCTTACATAACAAAAAGAAAGATAGCACAGGTTGAGACAGATTATAGTTGGGCTCTGATAAACAGTGTGCTTCTGTCTTTTAACAGGGAAAATATGTCAGTGTACCTTGACAGAGCATTTGAGATAGTGTCTGGACAAACTGAACTGATTCCTAACTTCACTGTGCTCTGCTCATATCATGAATGCTGTGTCACAAGCATTTTGAAAAAAAACTGTAGACAGAGGCACACAGGAATATGCAACATTCTGTTTTGCGTACATCCTGAACTGCACAAGTATGCAGGAAGCCCTTGATGTTTTTTATCATAAGTGTGTGCTTTTTGATGCAGAGGAGTACACTCATTCGGTGAAACAGAGCAAAATGTACCTCGACGAGTGCATTTTGCAAACTCGGGACTTGAAACTGGAGGAAAGTGGACATGTAATGGGAGAGGAGGAAAGCAAAATGGAAACAAATGCTCATAGCATTATTGGAAAGTCCCCTTTTACACAAGCTTTTCAAGTCAGGCGGGACCAAGCAGAGTGTGACATTCTCTCTGACGATGCTGTTCATGTAAAAAACCACTACCTCTGTCCTGGTGTCATTGATGCACTGTTAAAAAACTACATGGGGATCTGTCGCGACATAGAAAAGGTACCTCTAAAAAAGATGGAAGTCATAAAACCAGGGATACCAACTGCCATGTTCAGCTCTGGTGTGGGTTGGTCAAACACTCCATACTTTTATTAAAAAAAAGTACCTGAGAATAGCTGAGTTTGTCTCCAAAATGTATGCCTCAATACAAGGAAGATATATAGACCACATTGAGCAACACAATCTGCCAATGCATATTCTGGACAAAAACTTTGGACATCCTAGCAGGCCAGATGATGACCACGAGGAACAGTGGAGCTTTTTAACACTGGAATGGAGTTAAATGGAGCTGAAAATCTTGCTCACGCTCCTCCTTCTCCCACTGTAGACGAGCTAACCTCACTTCCAACCTGGCATCTAATTTAGAACCAGTATGAGAGGACTCACTCAACACAAGGGAGGCCATACTAAACACAAACTAATTTTCAACACTTACACTTAAATCACCTCACTCAACAGGCAAAATATCTGAGGCTACATAAACATCGACTCTTTCAAATAACAAACTTCCCCAGATCCTGCCTACCACAACTTACCTACCTATCTTCTGGAGTGTACCGGGCTCGAGGCGACTTTAAAGGCAAACATCAGCGGCCGAAACCCTGAATCGCCTGCCCCCAACAGGAAATAAATCCCCACCCAGGATTACCCCGAAACAAGATAACATTGGTATGTGAAGGATAATCTGTCAGCTTTATTGGAAAAAAGCAAACTTATTTGGAGTGACTGAATTACTGTTTCGCTACATGTTGATGAATATTGGGAGTTGTTGGACTTGAAAAGACATTTATTCATAAATCTCCAACGTGAAGTGTCAATATAATTGCCTGTGTGAACTCAAGACAATATGGAGCAGCTGGTTGAGACAAACGAGACAATGCCTGTGGTTGATTCAAATGTTTCAAGTGTGGAGAATGTTGCTCCGCCCGAGCCCTCGTGGCTTCAAGTTTACCCCAAAAGGCTTGGCGTTTTACATAGAAACGTGCCAAGAAAAGAGATCGGCAAAAATCAAGCAGGCCAAGAAATACATTGAACCAATAAGTGTCTGGATGAAATCTACTGACAATGTGAAGTCTGTGCTAGCTCATTTGTGCAACTTCATCAAGTGTTATGAGGACGCTATGGACATGCATGAGTCTTTCATAGATATGGATTTGCCCGAGGAGGAGGTCAAAAGGCAAAATACATATTTCAATGCAACAATGATGACATTTTGTAATTTCACTGAGTCTGTAAAGGATTGGTTGTCTGCTGCTGGGCACCCTCATGTGGAATCAAATGAAAATGTTGACAATGAAGTTGAAAATAATGACAATGTTGACAATGAAGTGGAAAATAATGACAAGGATGTTAGCAATGTTGATGTTGAAACTGATGTTGAGACTCAAACTAAACAAAGTGCTGTTATTGATGATATCAATCCGGAGGACAGTGCCTCTAACATTTCAGGTCCAAAGGAAAGGCAACACAAAACACACTCTAATGTATCTAAAACATCATCCACCGCATCTGCCAGGCTAAAAGCAGAGGCTGATAAAGCAGCAATTGTGGAGCGCATGAAGGCTTTAAAAAGGAAACATCAGTTGGAAGCAAAGGAGGAGGAACTAAGAAAAGAAAAGGAACAGTTTGCTCTGGAGACCGAGCTAGCTGCAACTAATGCCAAAATCAATGTTCTGGAAACTAGCTCAAAATGCAGCTCCAAAAGGGATGGAATGAACTCTTATCTAGAAAGGAACAAGGCTCAGAGTAAAAGGCAACTCAATCCTCAGGCTAATCAATTTGTCCCACAGAGAAATGACAAAAATAACATGCAAAATGAATTTCACTCTAATGCCCAGGCTGTCACTGTAAGACCAAAGGAAACCTCACAGACCATCAGGTTTAAAGACACATCACAAACTGTCAGGCCTAAACAAATGGCAGTGTTACAGACGGACCTCAGACCACTATACACTCAAGCACCAACACAGGTGGTTCATGATGCTCAACAGACAGGACGAGCATCCTCCTTGAATATGACATGCAATAATGACACCCAAAATGACATTGTGAATATCATGCAACGCCAAACTGACATCACTACAATGTTTGTACAGCAACATTTAGCATCCTCCCTACCAGTGAGAAATATACCCACATTTGATGGTGATCCTCTTCAGTATCATTCTTTCATCAGATCCTTTGAAAATTGTGTTGAGGTTAAAACTGATAATGCAAGTGATTGTTTACATTTCTTGGAGCAGTTCACCAGGGGGCAACCAAGAGACCTGGTGAAAAGTTGTCAGCACATACCCTCTGTTCAAGGATACCAAAGAGCCAAATCCCTGCTTGCTGAACATTTTGGAAATGAATACAAAATTGCTTCTGCTTATATGGACTAAATTGATAGCTGGCCTCTGGTTAAAGCAGAAGATGTCAAATCACTGAAATCCTTTTCTCTGTTCTTACGGGAATGCTCAAATTTAACACAGCGAATCATGCACATGAATGAGTTGGACATGCCATCAAACCTCAGAAACATCATGATGAAGCTTCCTTATAAGGTGAGAGAGAAGTGGAGGAGCCATGCATGTGATTTGCAGGAGAGACGTGGGCTGCAGTCGGATAGTTTAAAAATCAGCTCCTAAGTTCTAACCCTATCGTCTATTCCTTGACCTCTGAGTGAAACGTCACGGGGTTAAGGGATAGTGGATAGGAGAATTCAAAAGGACTTAGGAGAAGAGACTGCGGTACTTTAGAGAATCCGAATGCACTTTCACTATCCGACGTCTTTATGATGCGCCAGCGGACGTCCTGAATGTGCGTCTGCTGCTGTGGGGAAACTATGGAAACCACAGTTTTCTATACAGCGGACTACAACATGGATGTTCAAGAAGAACGAGGGACTCCTGTGAACTCATCTAGAGACTCTGCACCGTGCTCTGATGCTGCTGCTTTGCTTTATGAACGTGGACAACAGAGAAACATATTCTTCATGACCAAAGTTGGAATTGAAATAAAAAAGTGAAACTTATGCTCGTCTCCCTCTCCCTCCGGTCCCCATTAATACAAATGATCCCAATACGTATGATTGTATGAACTAAAGATCTTAAAATCAATACAGATGTATTTATTATAAACGTTAGTCCTTAACATCTATCACTGTGTATATCACCATTCAAACATCTTTTAAAAGTTGAACAAACTCCACACAGCTCAGTAAACTCTGTGAAATGTTGACTTTATTTGATAATTTCAGTAAAAACTAACGTTCATATTTCTCTTTTTGATTATAATACTGATGAACGTTCAAAATAAAGCACTTTGGCAACTTACCACATACGTTTTAAAATGCTTAATAAGCACCGTAACTTTCATGATATAATTTCTCGGTCATAATCGGTTGTTTCCGTGAACGGCCGACTGTTGAGTGACGGCAAATGCTGCGGCTGCAAGGCATTGTGGGTCAGCATTTTCGCTTCTCCTGTCGGTTAGGGAGGTCCAGTGGTTCCTAAGCTAAAGGAGGTTATAAAGGAAGTTTGAAACCTCCTTTCCTATCATTCTCATCATTCTAGAGAATTCGAACGGCACTTATCATGGCTGCCACTGAGGGACTTCCGGGTCATTTCACTCCTTTAGGAAGGTTCCTAAGCTAAATGGACTATTCGACTTCAGCCTTGGTTGTAGAGCACTATTCATTGACCTTGTGAACTTTGTTGAAAAACAAGTTAGAATGGCCTCTGACCCACTGTTTGGAAATATTCAGGACTCAAAATGTACCAGCTGCAACAAACACCCCACTGTCAGTGAACCAAGGCATAGGAAACAGGGTACCTTTGCCACCGGTGTCACTGCAATGAAAGAAAAAAACAAAGGCTACATGGATAATAAGATCAAGTCCTTTTCTGCCCAAAGTCACAACAAATGCTGTTTATTCTGCCAACAAACCAGCCACTCACTTGAAAAATGCTCACAGTTTAAGTTAAAGACACAAAAGGACAAGATACATTTCATAAAGGAGCATGGAATTTATTTTGGTTGCTTGAAACGGGGACACATAAGCAAAGACTGCAGGAGTCGATTGGATTGCAGTGTGTGTCAGCAAAAGCATCCTTCAGTCCTTCACATTGAGCAGAAGGGTATAAGTACACCCTTTAATGAAGCACAAGAACCTGTGAGCACTCTGAGTGTAACGTCTGGTCAGTCTCAAACATGTGGCCATATAGGGGCCGGAGATGAGTGCAATGCTGTGTTTTCGATTGTTGCAGTTCAAGTGAAAAGCCAAATGAGTGACAGAGTTGTACAGACCTATGCATTTTTGGATCCGGGGAGTTCCGGTACCTTTTGCACTTATAGCCTTGCAAAGAGATTGGGGCTAAGTGGCAAGCCAGCCAGTATTCTATTGCAGACAATGGGGCAAAAGAAAATTGTGAGTACCAATGTATTATCTCACTTGGAAGTGTCTGGCATGGATACGGATGATTTTATTGAATTGCCCAATGTCTTAACCCAAAGAGTTATGCCAGTGTCACGTGTGAACATTCCACGACAGGATGATGTGGAAAAATGGCCTTACTTGAGTAACATAAAGCTGCACGACTTGAATGCAGATGTGGATTTGCTCATCGGAACTGATGCAGCAAAAGTGATGGAACCATGGGAGCTGATCAACAGCCAAGATGAAGGCCCATACGCAGTCAGAACAAGAGTCGACTGGGTCATTAATGGACCACTTAGGAGTGGAAGTAACGGCAGAGTTAAGACTGGCTGCTCTGTTGTCACAACAAACCGCATATCTGTGGAACATCTGGAAGAGATGCTCATTAAGCAATACAACCATGATTTTAATGAAAAAACATCAGAGGGGCAATTGGAAAGGTCAAGAGAGGACATTAAATTCATGAATATAATGAGAAGTACTACAGAACTGAAAAATGGACATTATTACATTGACTTACCTTTCAGAGAAGAGGAACCGGTCTTGCCAAATAACCGCTGTGTTGCAGAGCAGCGACTTCAAGGCCTGAAGAGGAAATTTCAAAAGAACATCAAGTTTAAAGAGGAGTACACCTCATTCATCAATGATATGCTGGTTCAAGGTTATGCTGAAGTTGTACCAATTGAACAGTTGGAACAAGATGAGGGAAAAGTGTGGCACATTCCCCACCATGGAGTGCATCACCCCACCAAAGGAAAGCTGAGGGTTGTATAATATGACTGTGGAGCCTCATACAAAGGAACATCTCTGAACTGTCAGCTCTTGCAGGGCCCCGATCTCACCAACACTCTTATGGGGGTCCTCATTCACTTCAGAAAAGAGCCTGTCTCAGTCATGGCTGACATCCAGGGCGCCATGTTTCATCAGGTGCGGGTGCCTGATAAACATGTGAACTTTCTTCGCTTTCTTTGGTGGCCTCAGGGCAATACTGACCAGGAACCAGCAGAATATCGAATGAGGGTACACTTTTTTGGAGCTGTTTCGTCCCCCAGCTGTGCCAATTACGCCTTGAGGCGAACTGCAGAGGACAATGCAGCTCACTTCCCTCCTGAAGTGATCAAAACAGTCAATCACACCTTGTATGTAGACGACTGCCTGAAGTCTACAGCCTCGGAGGGAGATGCAATTAAGCTTGTAAAGGATTTGACTCTGCTCTGTAGTCAGGGAGGATTCAACCTCCAAAAATGGGTGACAACCAGCCGTTGTGTCTAGACGTCAATCCCAGGTGACATCAGAGCAACAGAGATGAAAGAGCTGGATTTGGACACAGATCATCTGCCTATGGAAAGAGCACTTGGACTGCAATGGTGCGTGGAGTCCGACCAGTTCAGCTTTAGGACTTCATTACAGCCACGCCCACAGACCAGGAGAGGTATCTTGTCGGTGGTCAGCTCTCTGTATGACCCTATAGGATTTTTGGCTCCTTTTACAATGCCAGCCAAGTTACTGTTGCAGGAGCTTTGCCGGCAAAACCTGAAGTGGGATGAACACATTTCCCCCTCCTTCTCCAAACAGTGGTCTGATTGGCTGAGCGACCTCCAAAGGATGAGTGTATTCAAGGTGGAACGCTGTATCAAAGCCCTGAACGTTAAAACATCTGTGAAAGCACAAATTATGGTTATGGTACAGTGTCGTACCTGAGACTGGAAGGTGGCAATAAGGTGCATGTTTCATTTCTTGCTGGAAAGGCCAGAGTTGCACCTCTGAAGCACATCACTATTCCTCGTTTGGAGCTCACAGCGGCAGTCCTCGCTGTCAGAATGGATGGAATGCTTCAAAGGGAACTACAGTGGCAACTGGAGAAGTCAGTGTTTTGGACCGATAGCACGACTGTCATCAAATACATCTCCAATGAAACCAGACGTTTTCATACGTTTGTTGCCAACCGAGTCACTGTGATCACTGAGAAGCTACAGATGTTGACCAGTGGAAGTATGTGGGCTCCAAGGCCAATCCTGCTGACGAAGCCTCACGTGGATTAAGAGCCGAAGAATTTCTCACACATGGAAAATGGATTAAAGGCCCATAATTCCTGTATTTGCCTGAGAGTGAGTGGCCTACACTGGAAATGGATTCAGTGATTCCCATTGATGACCCGGAGGTCAAAAAAGAAGCAGCAGTGAATGCCATTGTTAAGGATTCAGAAAATCCAACAGACCATCTAATCCAGTGGTTCCCAACCTTTTTTCCCAAGAGCACCCCCAAATGACATGAAATGGAAGTTGCGCCCCCCACCCCCACACACACAAGGGGGGGGGGGGGGACCACAGCAGCGGTAATTAAAGTTGAAAAGTCTCAAAAATGCTACAACTACTGTCACAAACTGGATGAATGTGATGTATTTTGTTAAAGGAGGATGAAAGCGTAATTAAGGAGCACTATTGGAGTGACTTTGATGGTTATTGGACTCAGGATTAATTAATTTGGATTCCCGCTGTAAAAAGAAATTAAAGGACGGCGCAAGGTGAAACAATTCACATAGGGATTAAGCTGTTCAACACATGCTCAAAGTAAGCCGGATTTTGCCGATGTGTTTATGTGGATTCAAAAGTCGTAAATCTACAAAATGGAGGAGACCGATCTGATCGGAGCAACTGTGACAAATAATCCAACTGAAACCGGCATGGACAATGACTATGTTTTAAAAATGCGCTTATCCAGACAAGCCCGGTTTGGACACTTTACGGGCAGAAGAAACATTTCTATTAAAGAAATAATTATACATTTCTGTCTTTTTATGCCTATAATAGCTACTAACTTGAATTTGTATTCAAATTAATTAATCAACTATTTTTTACATGTTATTGTAATGTAGAGACAAGGCTTTTAGTGACAATCATGTATTGCGTTACAATTATATGTAAAAAAAAAAATAAAAAAATAATAATTATAAATATGATATTTGGCCTCAAATCATCTGAGGCCT
Organism: Pseudochaenichthys georgianus; assembly: GCF_902827115.2. NCBI lineage: Eukaryota > Metazoa > Chordata > Actinopteri > Perciformes > Channichthyidae > Pseudochaenichthys > Pseudochaenichthys georgianus. The sequence continues at coordinate 18,695,699 of NC_047524.1, read as the reverse complement.
GGTGCCCCCCTTGCGATCTTTGGCGCCCCCCAGGTTGGGAACCACTGATCTAATCAACTACTTCTCATCTTGGAAGAAGCTTAAAACGTCTGTTGCCTGGTTCCTTGAACTTAAAAGACTTCTGTTGCTTCTGAGTCAAAAGAAAAAGGAACTTAAAACTACCGAAGGTGACAAGGATGCAGGAGTTAAAAGTACAGTTGAACAGAAACTTAAGAGCTTCAAAACCACACTCGGTGGAAAACATTTGACTCCAGAAGATTGTGATGAAGCAGAGAAGGCAATCATTCATTTTGTTCAGAAACACAGGTTCAAAAGTGAAATTGCCTCCCTCAAACATGGCTCAAATATTGTCTCCATGGACAGTCCACTGTACAAGCTAAACCCCATACTGGAGGATGACATTCTCAGAGTTGGTGGTCGTTTGCACAAGTCTGCATTACCATCAGAAACAAAGCATCCTGTTATTCTTTCCAAAGACCTGCATGTCTCCCAGCTCATTTTACGTCATATCCATCAACAACTAGGACACGCTGGGAGGAACCACATGTTGTACAGACTTCGACAGAGGTATTGGATAATTAATGCCAATTCAGCTGCAAGAAAGACCATTACAGAATGCATGGTGTGTAGATGGCATAGAGGAAAACTTGGGGAACAGAAGATGGCAGACCTGCCTGAAGAGAGAGTTGTGCCAGACAAGGCTCCTTTTACTACAGTGGGAGTTGATTATTTTGGCCCCATAGAAGTGAAAAGAGGAAGAAGACTTCTAAAAAGGTATGGAGTAGGGGTGTAACGGTTCATATAAGTCACGGTTCGGTTCATATAAGTCACGGTTCGGTTCATACCGCGGTTTGAACCTGGGTTACGGTTCGGTACGGGTTCGGTACAACAAGGAAAATCAAAAAAAAGTCCCAAATGCATTTTTTTTTAACAGTAGTGCAAGTTTTGTTATGAAAATAAGGAACTCTAACATTTGGAATCATTAACTGTATTACACAGTTAAAAACAAACCACAAACAGTAACACATACACTCAGATGGCCATATTATTTATAATGGCTGATATCAAACAAAAAGGTTAAATAAGCTGTACAACTAAAAAGAATGTCTTGAAAGTATTTAAATAAATAATAAGAAAGTGTTTCAATCACAATCAATAAAAGGCAATACAGAACTGTATAACATCTCCTGATGTCAAAATATAAAATAAATACAATGATAAATATAAAACAAAATAGAATTTGCAGAAGAGGCCCTGTATCAAGTTTAAGATCTGACAACGGCACAAATTTTGTTGGAGCAAACAAGGAATTGAAGCAAAGTCTCATTCGATCAGTAAGGAGTATACTGACCTCTGTTCTTGGACAACAGGTTTTGGATGATGAAGGCCTGCAGACACTGCTTTGTGAAGTAGAGACGATACTAAACGACAGACCCCTCACAAAAGTGTCTGATGACCCTAATGACCTTGAGGCCCTCACCCCAAACCATGTTCTTCTGCTGAAGGGAAAACTCATCTTTCCCCCTGGACTCTTTGAAAAGAGTGACCTGTACATCAGAAGGAAATGGAAGCAAGTACAGTATATCGCAGAGTTGTTTTGGAAAAGATGGACATCTGAATACTTACTTGTGATGCAAGAAAGACAGAGATGGGCAGCCCCAAGAAGAAACTTCTCCCCAGGAGATATTGTCATCATTGCCGATGCTACAGCTCCAAGAGGATCCTGGAAGATGGGTCGAGTTGTGAGTACCAAGTCTGACTCCAAAGGATTGGTCCACTCTGTGTGCATCCAAACCAAAACCAGCGTCTTGGAGAGACCTGTGACGAAGATCTGCCTGCTGGTGGAGGCCACAGAATAAGATCATGGACAATTCTATCTATTTTCTCTTCCTATCCTGTCTTCTTACCATCTGTTTATCTTTCAGTGGCTACAGAGAAGGTGACACAGAAGACACTATGGCTCATGGATAAAGAGAATAGCTCCCTTATATGTTTTACATAAGGGTAATTGTGATTCTCACAATTAGGGGCCGGAATGTGGAAGCTATTCAGTATTTTTCACATTTATTTAATGTATTTATTTGTTATTTTTTGTTTTGTAGAATTAATTAATTTACAGCAATATTATTTAAGTTAAGTTGTGTTCCAGCTAAAATGCTTTTATTTGGATGGTGATGGGTCAATTTGGGCACACAGCTGGGTTTATTTAAGTCAATCAGGGCACAGCAGCAGTCAGTGGGCACCAGGAAGGTCTATGGTTTTTTACCAGTATCAGGGCTGAGTTCAGCAAACATTTCAACACCTTTTGCTGTATTGTTCTTGACAAGGTGAAGCTAATAAATACCACCCAGCCATATCAATACTCATATTGCCCGAGGCACAGGCCGAGGAGGTGGAGTTTGACTCAAGTTTATTTATCAATACTAAACCAAAATTAAATTATACCTCCTTTGAAAGTCTCGTTTTTAGTCTTACGCATCCGACCTGGAAAGCTTTGCAGCCAATCTTATTTTTTACAGTGTACCGTGCACCAGGTCCTTATTCAGAATTCTTATCAGAATTCTCTGAGTTTTTATCAACTTTGGTACTTAAAACAGATAAAGTAATTATCGTAGGTGACTTTAATATTCATGTTGACGATGATAAAAATAGCCTTACTGTTGTATTTAACTCTATATTAGATTCTGTTGGTTTTCGTCAGTGTAAATAAACCAACCCCTAGTGCTATAATCACACTCTCGACCTTTTTCTGACTTATGGTATTGAAATTGAGCAACTATTAGTCGAACCGCATAATTCCGCTTTATCCGACCATTTCTTAGTAACTTTTGAAGTACTGTTACTAGACTACAAAGCATTAGTCAAAAGCTCCTGCAGCAGAATCCTATCTGTTAGTGCTATAGCCAAATTTAAGGAAGAGATTCCACCAATACTTAACTCGATAGCATGTCTGCATGTAAGGGAGGAAACGTATACAAAATGTACACCACCCCAAATTGATCATGTTGTTGATAGTGCTACAGATGCGCTGCGAATAAAATTAGACTCTGTTGCTCCTTTGAAAAAGAAGAAAATAAAGCAACATAGATTAGCTCCATGGCACAATGCTGAAACCCGCAAAATAAAGCAAAAGTCGAGACAACTTGAAAGGATATGGCGTTCCACTAAACTTGAATCTCGTTTAATTTGGCATATTACTCTCAATGAATAAAGCGAGAGCAGCCTACTACTCTTCATTAATAGATGAGAATAAGAATAATGCAAGATTTCTTTTCAGCACTGTAGCCAGGCTGACAGAGAGCCACAGCTCGATTGAGCCTTCTATTCCCATAGCACTCAGTAGTAATGATTGTATGTGCTTTTTTAACGATAAAATTGTTACTCTTAGAAACAAAATTAACGACCTCTTGCCTTTGACCAGTATAGTGTTATCCTGGAAACGTAAGTTCTAATATTACACTAGATAGTAAACTAGAATGCTTTACAGCCATAAACCTTGAACAATTAAATTAAATGATTCTCTCTTCTACACCATCAACGTGTATGTTAGACCCAATTCCAACTAAGCTGTTGAAGGAAGTGTTTCCATTAATTAGCACTTCTTTATTAAATATTATGAATATGTCTAAAAATGTTTAGACATTCATATTCATATTTTATTATCAGGCTATGTTCCACAATCATTCAAAGTAGCAGTGATAAAACCGCTTCTTAAAAAGCACTATAGACCTATTTCTAATCTTCCGTTCCTCTCAACAATTCTTGAGAAAGCAGTCGCAAAACAGTTGTGTGATTACTTAAAAAACAAAGATTTATTTGAAGATTTTCAGTCTGGCTTTAGAACACATCATAGCACAGAGACAGCTCTGGTTAAAGTCACAAATGACATTCTAATAGCCTCAGACAAGGGACTTGTCTCTGTTCTTGTTTTGCTCGATCTCAGTGCTACATTTGATACTATCGACCATGATATCTTATTGCAAAGACTAGAGCACTTAGTTGGCATACAGGGAACTGCTTTAGGCTGGTTTAGGTCCTATCTATCTGAACGCTCTCAGTTTGTACGTGTCAACGATGAATCTTCCACGCAAACCAACGTTAGCCATGGAGTACCACAGGGCTCAGTGCTCGGACCTATTTTGTTCACATTATATATGCTTCCGTTAGGCAATATTATAAGGAATCATTCTGTACATTTTCATTGTTATGCGGATGATACTCAACTATATTTATCAATCAAGCCTGATGAAATTAATCATCGTGGATGACCTTAAACTTTTTGATGTTAAACACGACCAAAACTGAAGTTATTGTACTTGGCCCGAAGAATCTACGAAAAACAAATTATCTAAAGATATACTAACTATGGATGGCATTAATTTGGCCTCCAGTGAGACTGTAAGGAATGTTGGTGTTATATTTGATCAGGATTTATCCTTTAACGCCCACATAAAATCAATTTCAAGGACCGCCTACTTCCATCTACGTAACATTGCAAAAATCAGGCATATCTTGCCTCAAAACGATGCAGTGAAACTAGTCCATGCATTTGTTACTTCAAGGCTGGATTATTGTAACTCCTTATTATCAGGGTGTACTAAGAAGTCAGTCAAGTCGCTTCAGCTGATTCAAAATGCTACAGCTCGTGTACTAACCAGAGTTAGGAAAAGGGACCACATTACTCCTGTTCTGGCTGCCTTACACTGGCTCCCTATAGAACACAGGATATAATTTTAAATTCTTCTTCTCGCCTACAAAGCCCTTAATGGGCAGGCGCCATCTTACCTTAAATAACTCACTATACCCTGCTGTCCTGACTAGGGCATTGCGTTCCAAGAATGCAGGGTTGTTGGTTGTTCCTAGAGTTTCTAAAAGTACAATGAGAGCCAGAGCCTTTTCTTATCAAGCTCCACATTTGTGGAATCAGCTTCCAGTTTGTGTTCGGGCGGCAGACACCCTATCCGTTTTTAAGAGTGCGCTTAAGACCTTCCTTTTTGATAAAGCTTATTGTTAGGGCTGATTAGATTCAACCCCTAGTTTTGCTGATATAAGATAAGATAAGATAATAATTTATTCATCCCGAAGGAAATTGTTGTGCCAGAGTAACAAAATACAATAAACACAGCAGCAAAACTGTACACTAAAAGTGCAGCAAAAAGAGCAATTAAACATCCACAGACAACATGAAACGTAGAAACATAGAAACATAGATGGTCACACAATCAATGCAATTATTATTAGCAGTATTTAGTAGTTAGTAGTGCAAAAAATAAAACGTAGTGGCAGTTACGTAATTGCACGTTATTATAGCATTATTAATAATGCTAATAATAATAATATAATATTGCACATAGTTATATATATATAGTAGTGAGTGTATTGCAATGATGTTAATTATATTGATATGTATATATATAGGCTTAGTTTGTCGGGGGACATCTTACTTCTTCCTTCTCTCTGTCTATACCTGTGTACTCTCATGTTCCGATTAACCCAGCTTCCCCAAATTTCTTTCTTTTTGGTGTCTATATACGCCGGGATCCGGAGTCATGGATGATCCTGTTGCTGCGGTCCTGTGTCCTGGATTGTGAGCCCTGGATCTTGAGTTGTGGCTGTGGTCCTGAATCATAAGTCCTGGATGGATATCCTTGTGGATGCATTTCCAAACATTTCGACTACCTATGTTGCAAATGTATTATCTTTTCAATTTACACACGGCATCTATTGCACGTCTGTCCGTCCTGGGAGAGGGATCCCTCCTCTGTTGCTCTCCCTGAGGTTTCTCCCATTTTTCCCTTTAAACTGTGGGTTTTCTCCGGAAGTTTTTCCTTGTATGATGTGAGGGTCTAAGGACAGAGGGTGTCGTATTGTCATACTGATATTCTGTATAAACTGTGAAGTCCACTGAGACAAATGTAACATTTGTGATATTGGGCTATATAAATAAACATTGATTGATTGATTGATTGATTTCCACCACATCAATGGAGGGTGGCAACACAGCATTTGGAATGATTTTGGACATGTACAGTTGCAAGAAAAACCCTGTGAACCCTTTGGATTCTCCACACATAGCGTTGTGTGTTCCTTCCAAACAACTCAACTTTGGTTTCATCTGTCCACAGAATATTTTGCCAGTAGTGCTGTGGAACATCCAGGTGCTCTTTTGCAAACTTCAAACATGCAGCAATGTTTTTTCTGGACAGCAGTGGCTTCCTCCGTGGTGTCCTCCCATGAACCCCATTCTTGTTCAGTGTTTTACGTGTCGTAGATTCGTTAACAGAGATGTTAGCATGTGCCAGAGATTTCTTTAAGTCTCTAGCTGACACTCTAGGATTCTTCTTCACCTCATTGAGCATTCTGCGCTGTGCTCTTGCAGTCATCTTTACAGGACGGCCACTCCTAGGGAGAGTAGCAACAGTGCTGAACTTTCTCCATTTATAGACAATTTGTCTTACCGTGGACTGATGAACATCAAGGCTTTTAGAGATACTTTTGTAACCCTTTCCAGCTTTATGCAAGTCAACAATTCTTAATCGTAGGTCTTCTGAGAGCTCTTTTGTGCGAGGCATGGTTCACATCTGGCAATGCTTCTTAAGAATAGCAAATTCAAAACTGGTGTGTATTTTGTATAGGGCAGGGCAGCTTTAACCAACACCTCCAATCTCGTCTCATTGATTGGACTCCAGGTTGGCTGACTCCAATTAGCTCTTGAAGAAGTCTTTAGCCTAGGGGTTCACACCCACCCTGCACTGTGAATGTTTACATGGTGTGTTCAATAAAAACATGGAAACATATAATTGTGTGGTATTAGTTTAAGCAGACTGTGTTTGTCTATTGTTGTGACTTAGATGAAGATCAGAACACATTTTATGACCAACTTATGCAGAAATCCAGGTCATTCCAAAGGGTTCACATACTTTTTCTTGCAACTGTAGAGTGCCTGGGGGGACATGGACATGACGGGGCTGGGCAGCTCGGGCTGGAGGCTGTCAGAAGTGGTCGTACCGGGAACGACCAAGGAATGAGGCCTCTGCCCATCTGACAGCTCGGGGCCCAGGTGATTCAGCAGGGCCAGGTCATCCCTATGACCAGCATTGGGGGCACCGAGCCGCTCAAGATGGTGTTTGTGGAGGGGATGGATGAGGCTCATGTCCTGAAGGCTGGCACCAGCTCTGGTTTGTGACTGAGGCCTATAGGCTGTTGGGCTGTCGTCAGATTCACCATTATAAAGATGCTCCTCATCTAACCTCTGAGTCAGTGACCAACCCACTCTGTCCAGACCTGATGAGAGAAAACAAGTTCATAGTTATTATTTAGGAAATGAACGCACAAAGAAACAATCTATCATCAATTTGTTCTAGATAGAAGACCGTAACACAGGCTTATTCAATTGGCTGTATACATTAATACAATTTCAAAGCTAAAGAAGAAATACATCTGGGAAAATTCAATGTGTTTGCGGACACTCCAGCCAAAGTTTTCTCCCCCATTTGAAAATTAAAACACAGAGGAGCATAATTCTTCTCCTCTTATGTTTTGAAGAGAATGTGTGTATGGAACGGGTATCTATAACAGAAATGCACTATAAACACAAACTAGGAAAAATAGAGAAGGTGTTGGTTAAAAGGACAGCAAGAGGTGAGGTGGGTCAAAAGTGGCCGTCTAAACCAGTGGTTCTAAAATGGGGGTGCGCGGACCCCTAGGGGTAAGTTGGAGTACTGCAGGGGGTACGTGAGATTTATTTTATGTTAATGAAAAAATAGATAAATATACCAATTTTAGGAAAAGCAACGAAGTTTGAGCAGTTTGGGTTTTATATTAATAGACTAGAGTTACACATAATTTTTCAAAACACGAAGTGTAATAACTGCAGTTGCCTCCCTGTCAGAATGACAAAGATTCTCAGTGAAGCACAAGCCCATGTTTCTCACTAAATTGTAAGTACAACTTATTAAAAAGATCAGTTCAATGCAGCTAATGTCGTCTTAAGTATTATTGCATGATATTAAAATTGGTTAGCCATGAATTTAGTGATGGATTGTAAACATTTGAAATGTAGCATTTAAGTGTTTCTCAGTTACAATGTTGTTGTTTTAATAAATCAGACACTGATGGTGCAAGGCTGTACTGTACCTCTTTATATAGGCTTTTCTTCCCTAACAAATAGTTTTTGCACTGATCAGGGGGTACTTGGCTGCATTTTTTTTGGGGGGTACATTATTGAAAATAGTTTGAGAATCACTGGTCTAAACAATATAAATGTATAGCCCTGCTTTGCATTTTAAATCGAGCACATACAATTGAAAAAGAAATGTATAGATACATGTATTTTGTAACTTATGATCTGCATACCCAGTTCTCCCTACGTGTTCTTCATTAAATGTGCCTCGGGAATGTCTCTGGGCGTCTCTACGCCAACAAGTCCTCCAATTCATACGACCAAATGGGCCGATTGTTCAGGCCCCTTATTACGACCGAATATGTTGTTTGTTCAAGCGCTTAATACGTCCTATAATTACGTTTTAAAGTTTTCGCCCTCTAGTGCTCCCGTTTAATGCTAACGTTACAGATGGTTGTTTATTCACAAATAACCCACTCTGTAAAATCTTAAATTGTAGGATAGTTTCGCCATTAATATGCTTTTTGATTCGATTTCTAGCGAGAAGTGTATATTGTACTATTAGAATCCTCGTCCAGTCGATATGTAGGTTTGGTATAGTTTGATAGATATTACGAAGATGATTTGAGGTATGTGGCAGCCTCCATGTAAAGTTACGGGTTGAAAACAGTATTTCCGGTCTCGACGTTTTCATAATAAAACCAATGATCAAATGATTTAACAGTGATATCTGCAGTACTCATCAACTTAACCTTGTTAATTATACGACATTTATTGGTTTAAATTGTCTACAATGCTTTTGTGTTTTTCCCATAGGTTTTTCTCTTTCGATTCTGAGAGACACCTTTCTTTTTTCAGAGGTTTTGATAGGGTAAAACATTGATTGTTTTATCCGCAATGCATGTCGGGATATGGTGTTTATGGGATATGAAATCGGAAAAAAAAAATTTTTTAAATAAAATAATACTTTATTCCGAGAGTTCTTGCTTTTTTCTTTGGAAGTCATCACATAACGGCATTGTAATACACGGTTCGGCTGCATTAAATATTACATATCTGCCGTAGATATTTATTTATAGAGCCCTGATCAGAAGACCTTTTGACAAACTAAAAGAAATGCCGCCAAAACTGACGTGGATCATAAATATATTAGCAATTAAACAACATCTTCCATTTCTTTTCACACAACACGTCTCCTTGCAGTATCAACACTAATTCGGCTGACTTTTATATTTGATCCAATTGGTAGATTTTTAATCTATTGATTCGTGTTCACCAACACGATTTGCCCCTTTTTTTCGTGTTGCACAGCACGATTTTAAAAGCAATGTATTTCTACTGCCTGCAGCATGTCTTTTTCTCCGGTCGGGTCGTGTTCATAAAAACATGTTCTTACTCAATATCAAGTCACAATTATTGCTTTTATTTTAAATCGTATAATTTCGGACTTTTGTTGCCGTCTGTGAGGAAAATAAACGGGGCTCAGAGCCTCAGGATACTGAAATCTGTATTTTTAAATATTTTTTCCTTCTAATTTGTTATTCTTTTCAAAATAACACACTGTTATTTACTCACCAATAACACACAATTATCCTTGCTTTTATTTATTGGTTTAATTCCATAATCTCGGGCTTTTTTGGTGTCCGTCAGGAACTGAATTTTAAAATTAAAATAACCGGAAACAGACGTAGGCCTATAAGGGACATTTCGAGCATCATTGCGATTGTCAACATTTCTGAGTTTAGGATGGCCGAAGACACTACACTACCCATAATCCCCAGCTATCGTTTAGGACTACAGTCCCCGTAAGGTTACGCAGAGCGTCAAACTCTGTGTGAAATGGAACAAAACCACGCCAGACTATCCAAAACTGGAATCGAACACCCCCCCAGAACTACACATGCTGTCTAATGTGTTTCGCAAAATGTTCTATGGGACGTCTCTACTGAACGTTTTCGTTTTTCCCACAATTAGAAGTTGCCAGTATTAAACACATTGGTGTTATCAAATGTAAAACATATAATTAATAAATGGGTGAAAATCACTTGTGTCCATAATGCGCAGCATTAATATATACCCACATGACAGCTCATTGCTACTTTGTAATTCTACTCCACTACAATTCAGAGGTTAACCTGGTATTTTTACTCCACTGCATTTATTTGAGTTACTTTGCAGATTCTGATTAATTATGTGAAATTTAAACAACCCTTAAATCAGACTTTAGTTACACCTGAGTAAAATTCAGGTAAGGTGATTGTCAAGTGCCAACAATCAGGAGAGATATTTGATAGTTGGTGCTTGAGAAGACTAAACATGTATCTGCAATTGACATGAATGGAAACAAGTAATAAAGTATATTCATTACTCGTTATTCTCTACTAATAGTTAATTAAAGACTGTATATTATGGCTATTTTGCACATCCCTTTCAAGATTTGCAAAGGTTTATTGACATATCATACACAACTACGGTGTAGTTATGCACCATTAAACTGTCATATTCTGCACATTTCTTATTCTATCTACATACATAAGAGTATAATTAATGTGTATAATATCAGTTAAAATAAGTGCTTCAACATAGTTAACATTGCAGGAAAGCAATATATTAGATGTTAAGTACTTTATCAGGCTTAATATTTATCTGTAGATAGATACCCCCAAAGACCTTAATCTGTTATTTAATATTTAAATAAAGGTTAATCCGTTTTTCTGTTTTGCACCTCCTCCTATTAATATCTTTGTACATCCTGCACTAAACTGTTTTATTGTAGAGATCACTTATAGTATCTTCTTGATTTTTATATTCTATATTTCTATATTTATACTTTCCCCCTATGAAAGTATGGACTCTAAATATTTTTGTAATCAAATATAACACATAAAAACAATAATTCAATAACGTGCTTTAACCACTAGGAGGTGCACACAAGGTACACACAGCCATACTAACTTTGTATTATTAGTGTGTATGTACAACATCTGAAGATGTATAGTTTTATGCATGCTTTCACATCATTTTACAGCATATTGCTATACTATTTCAGACTCAGTATTTACATTCTTACATTCAAAGAAAATCAGTAATATCTTTAAAAACTACAGTCCTTTTCTATCAGCTGTGCACCGTTATGGTGTAAATATAACCTATCTATGAATTAGATCAAATGTAAAAGTCAGCCGAATTAGTGTTGATACTGCAAGGAGACGTATTGTGTGAAGAGAAATTGAAGATGTTGTTTAATTGTTGATATATTTATGATTCACGTCAAGTATTCAGTTTCGGCGGCATTTCTTCCAGTTTTTCCAAAGGTCTTCTCATCAGGGCTCTCTAAATAAAGAACTACGGCAGATCTGTAATATGTAATGCAGCCGAACCGTGTATTACAATGCCGTTATGTGATGACTTTCAAAGAGAAAAGCAAGAGCACTCTGAATTAAGTATTATTTTATTCTTTTAAAATGTTTTCCGGATTTCATATAATATAAACACCAAATCCCAGCATGCATTGCGGCTAACACATCCAATCAGCGAGCTTAAAACCATAGCTGAGGATCTTGGGTAATCGCTCGAAATGCCTACGTCTGTTTCCGGTTATATTTATTTTGAAATTCAGTTCCTGACGGACGCCAAAAAAGCCCGAGATTATGGAATTAAACCAATAAATAAAAGCAAGGATAATTGTGTGTTATTGGTGAGTAAATAACAGTGTGTTATTTTGAAAAGAATAACAAATTAGAAGGAAAAAAAGATTTAAAAATACAGATTTCAGTATCCTGAGGCTCTGAGCCCCATTTATTTTCCTCACAGACGGCAACAAAAGTCCGAAATTATACGATTTAAAATAAACGCAATAACTGTGGCTTGATATTGAGTAAGAACATGTTTTTATGAACCACACAGCTTCCGGTCTTCCTCGACCCGACCGGAGAAAAAGACGTGCTGCAGCCTGCAGGCACGAAACACATTCCCAGTAGAAATACATTGCTTTTAAAATCGTGCTGTGCAACACGAAAAAAAGGGGCAAATCGTGTTGGTGAACACGAATCAATAGATTAAAAATCATGTTGGTGAACACGAAATGCCGTGAGACTGGGTTATATATTTACACCATAACGGTGCACAGCTGATAGAAAGGGATTTTTTGTAGTTTTTAAAGATATTATTTACTGAACTTTCCAACTCCTCATGCAGTTGACTGATGAAGCTTAGCGCAAGTTCAGGCAGGAAGACCTAACACTCCGTATTGCTCATCATGGTAATACTTGCTCCCTGCATCTAAATGACAGGGAGCGCCTCTCCTCAGCTAAACCTATCACGCCCCTCCATTTACAAGCCTAATCATCGCACCTGTTAACCCCTCTATATATGCTCTCCCCTGTTCTATCAGCTGTCTTCCAGGTGTCAACGTGCAAGCAGCAGCAGAGCTTCGTCCCAGCTCCAGGCATTATTCATCAGCTCCGTAGTCTGGCGGATTAAGCTACAGGCGGCGTTCCCCAGTCGGCTAGCGGTTCCAGCCGGCCGCCCCGCAAACCCGGACGCGGGAGGAAAAGACAAGGAAATCGGGCTCCACGGAAGTTCCTCCGGCTTAATGGAAACGGGCTTCTTCACCCATACAATTGACGCACGCCTTCAGTCTCTCAAGAGGGTATCACTGGCTTCAGGGCTGCTCAAATGCGGGGCTTCCGGCTTCACGCGGAACGGGTCCTCATCGCATGCGAAGCTTTACCCATTCTGGCTTCAAACCACAACCCCTCCTGCAGACAGGCAGGGCTCAAGCTACATCCCATTGAAGCTACTTCCCCCTGCGCCTCACTCTAAAATAGGCGTTTGAGTAGCGCTGGCAAGAGGGGTAAGGTGAGTTCCAGGCAGTGTTGGGTGAAACGTGTTACAGTATGGAGTTTCAGTAACGTATTACTTGCATTACTAATGCAGTCGGGTAATTACTACCCATTACAATGCTCAGTAACTAACGCAGTTTCAAGCTTCAACACAGCGTTACCTGAAATGAATGGTGCCAACTCATTTCTAATATGCAAAAGACAAACAAATGCGTCTATGATGTATTTTCGATCAGACGAGATCTCTCTCCCGGTCTGCGTGCGAGGGGGCGGGGCAGTTTACACACACGCAGCTGCTACATGCAGCGGAGCACTCTGCAGAGGTGGCGGAGAGAACGCGCTCCGAGGTGTGATTAAACTTTACCCGTCTCGACGTGGAGAATGCTCGTTGCCAAAAGTGCAATAAGAGTTTAGCTTTTGTCTAAACATTTATCAAAGTGCAGCACATTCAGACAGAGGAATGCACCGTTTTTGACCGTCTAGCAGCTCTGTAGCCCCATCCACGAGTAACGTTTCCACGTCAGGTGTCATGTATGCTGGCAGCAATACACAGAGTTCACTAAATTATACAAACATGGGTTAATGATTAGAGGTAACTGAGTATTTTATTTTGTTGGGCTAGAGTCTTTCCCATGCTGTTTTCCGGGAATAATAGTCAAAGCCGTCAGGTGCAGCATAGGCAAGACGACAAGATTTGTCATAACTTTAACGAAAACGTCTGCTACCACCCATATCGTACATTCCTCCACACCTTAGTCCTGCAAGGACGCTCATCCGAGGTCTGTATGCCCCAGGCGCAACGCAGCTTTGCCGGTACCTCGCGCCAGGAACCACATGGAAAATAATCTTTCAAACCCCCCCCCCCCCACCCGCATTAACGCCACACATTAGCAGCGGCGTATCTACTCACTCAGACACTCAATGAGTCTTCGTTTTTATTCACGGATGCTGCCCATCCGTGGGGTTTTGGGGAGTTTCTTCAGGGAGAAAGAGAAGTTCACGTAAGATGATAGAAGACAGTCTAATCACCCAATCAAGTGCATCTATGTCTCACCGTGGGGTAATTAAACTGCTAATTAAGCTAGGCCCATATCATGGGTCATGTTTCAGTATTTACCTAAGCATACATCATTTTATGCTGCGCATATTGTCTCATTTATATTGGCTCATGCTCACATGGCTTACGATAAGCCAGGGTATAACATTCATGTATCATCGTACTCAAGCTAACAGCTGCATTACATTGTCTACATCTCCCTCTTCCCCCGAACATCGACTCGTGCCGGCTATCCTAGATCTCTCAGTTTACCTATGGTAAACATGCATATAACTGGTGGTGGTGTCTTAATAGCATTCCAGGGCTTCGTCCAGGATAGGTGCAGCAACCCTGCCGCAATCAAGGTAATTATTCCTCATCCCTACAACAACCAGACGGCCATCCAAGATCTCTCTTCCCTGGTATTTATACATTTAGTGGTAGTGTTCATCTGTGCATGTTTAACCCTGCATCGTAGGTCATCGACCATCGTGTCGGCAATGTTTAGTGGTAGTGTTCACGTAAGCCCGGCGCTGATCCGGCCGTTGTTTAGTGGTAGTACGTAAGCCCGGCCTGATTCCGGCCGGTGGCTCTCGGGTCAAGCATCTTATGATGTACAGTAAGCCCAGCAGAGAACAGTAAGCCCGGCAGCGATTCCGACCGTTGTCTAGTGGTAGTGTTCTCGTAAGTCCGGCGCTGATTCCGGCCGTCGACCTTCGGGTCAGCATCTGATGATGTACAGTAAGCCCGGCAGTGATTCCGGCCGATTGTTTAATCCACACGTTAATCTCTCATTTCATCCATAGATCACCGCAGTCAGCCCGCAAGACGTTCCGGAACCTCTGCCCAGGAGCCAGCACTCAATCCGTCAGGATTCCTCCCCTGCATCTCCTCTCTCTCTCTTAAATAGAAGCCCCCTAGAAAGGCACCTTGAATCAGCAGGTTTATGAGGAAGGGCTTAGCGCGTCCACCCTCAAAACATATGATTCGCTTGGAGAACGTTTGCGACGTTTTGCTTTCCGTAGGCTTCACACTTAAAACTGTTCTCATCTCCACCGTGTGTGCCTTCATGTGCTACTGCGCCACTGATCGCCACCTCAAACCTCAATACATCAGGGGCCTCTTAGCGGGAATTCAGTTTAACGTTCGCTGTTCCGATCCCGGCTTTCCCAGCCTGTTCACAAACCAGTCAGTCAAACTCATCCTCAAAGGTCTCATTAAAACTTCTCCCCCCGTTTTAGACCGGAGACGCCCCATTACACTCTCCACTTTACGCCTCATGCTCTCCAAGCTTAGAAGTGGGGCATTCTCCCCTTATATCGATGCACTACTCGACGCTCTATTTCTCCTAGCTTTTTATGCCTTTCTCAGACCAGGCGAATTTACCACCGCTTCCCTTACTTTCGATTCCAATCGAGACGTCAGCTTTTCTGACTTATCCTTTCACGCTAGCCATTTTAGTTTATATCTTAAACCCTCCAAATGCGGCGGCGCCTGCTCCGTCATCGCCGCCCGCATCGATTCCCAGTTCTGCCCTTATAAGGCCATGATCAAGTTCCTACGGCTTAGACCTACCTCTAATCCTCTCTCGCCATTATTCCTTATCTCAGGGAATTTTCCTTTAACACAACGACAGTTCAATGTCTACTTAAAACAAGTCCTCATTAAATCCGGGTTATCACCCCTTCTATACACGGGTCACTCCTTCAGAATAGGCGCAGCTACTTCCGCTGCCAATCAAGGCGTCTCATCCTCATCCCTGCAACAACTCGGACGGTGGTCCTCCTCTGCTTTCTCATCCTACATTCGCCCTGACCTCAATGCCGTGCTGGCTATCCAAAGGTCTCTCCAACCTTAAACAAATTGGTACGTATGCATATAACTGGTGGTGGTTCTTAGTATGTCAGCACGTATGTCGCCCCACGGCTCATGTTCAATTCTGCATATTTAAACCTGCATGTCCAGGCTGTAAAACCTTCGGGTTTGTATAACGTGTCCCTGCTAAAGCAGGTTGCCCCGCAAAAGAAATGTTCGGGAAGCCTCGCACGTTCCGGGCACCCGGGGCACTGGTCGGGTCGCTCGGTGCGTCCGGGTAGTCCCCGCTCACCCGGGATGCCCCGTACGTCCGGGACGCCCTGTACGGCCAGGATGCCCCCTCCGGGATGCCCCGTACGTCCGGGAAGCCCTGTGTGGATGCCCTGTACGATCCAGGATGCCCTGTACAGCCAGGATGCCCCGAATGTCCGGGTTGCCCTGTATGTCCAGGATGCCCCGTACGTCCGGGAAGCCCCGTATGTCCGGGTCGTGAAACCTCCGGTCCGTATTATGTTTCCCTGCTAAAGTCAGGTTACCCCGCACATTCGGGAAGCCTCGCACATTCCGGGCACCCGGGGCACTGGTCGGGGCACTGGTCGGGGCGCTCGGTGCGTCCGGGTAGTCCCCGCTCACCCGGGATGCCCCGTACGTCCGGGACGCCCTGTACGGCCAGGATGCCCCCTCCGGGATGCCCCGTACGTCCGGGACGCCCTGTATGTCCAGGAAGCCCCATCCGGGATGCCCCGTCTGTCCGGGATGCCCCGTACGGCCGGGAAGCCCTGTACGTCCGGGAGGCATCAGTCGCTTAAATCCTCACATGTATTAATCTCTCCTTTCCATCCATAGATTTCCGCTGCATCCCACGAGGTAAGATTATTCACATTCAGTACTTCATACTTCATTCTTTTGGGGGTTCATCGGAAACGGTTCTTCCCTTCCCGATTGATATCCTACTAAAACCTGGGCCTAATCGCCAAAACAACATTCATTCATTTGTGATGAACTGTCATCATTATGCTTCATTGATATAATGTGACCGATAATAAATATGTATTCGATACATCATGTCTCTCCTGATTGAAATGAAGCTTAGCGCAAGTTCAGACAGGAAGACCTAACACTCCGTATTGCTCGTCATGGCAATACTTGCTCCCTGCATCTAAATGACAGGAAGCGCCTCTCCTCAGCTAAACCTATCACGCCCCTCCATTTACAAGCCTAATCATCGCACCTGTTAACCCCTCTATATATGCTCTCCCCTGTTCTATCAGCTGTCTTCCAGGTGTCAACGCGCAACCCTCCTCCACCCCTTCGCCTCCTGCTTTCAACTCCATGCATGCACACACATGCATTTCCAAACATTGGACTACCTATGCTGCAAATGTATTATTTTTTCAATTTACACACGGCATCTATTGCACGTCTGTCCGTCCTGGGAGAGGGATCCCTCCTCTGTTGCTCTCCCTGAGGTTTCTCCCCATTTTTCCCTTTAAACTGGGTTTTCTTCGGAAGTTTTCCTTATACGATGTGAGGGTCTAAGGACAGAGGGTGTCGTATTGCCATACTGATATTCTGTACAAACTGTGAAGACCACTGAGACAAACGTAACATTCGTGATATTGAGCTATATGACTAAACATTGATTGATCGATTGATTGAACTCAGGACCAAGCTTAACCTTCTCCCTTCCAACCGGACCTAACCACTTATCACCACCACCAGTGTCTAGACCCGGGGGGTTCATCGGAAACGGTTCTTCCCTTCCCGATTGATATCCTACTAAAACCTGGGCCTAATCGCCAAAACAACATTCATTCATTTGTGATGAACTGTCATCATTATGCTTCATTGATATAATGTGACCGATAATAAATATGTATTCCATACATCATGTCTCTCCTGATTGAATTACAGGTCTATACAGGTTCATGGTACAATGCATAAGCTTCAAATCGAGAGACTGAAACTGTATTTTCCTTTACCGTTCTGTTTTAATTTCACAATAAAGTTAATAGTCATATTATGTTTGATATTATTATGTTTTATTATCTACACCACTGGTTTTTTAACCCGCACCGCCTAGTGGTTAAAGCACGTTATTTCATTTGTTGTTGAATACGTTTTATTTGATGAAAACATTTCAATATTAAGAGTAGCCTACATACAAAATTGGGGGAAAGTAGAAGGTCAATGATAGAAATATAGAATAGAAAATATCAAGAAGATACTGTAGTGATCTCTACAACAAAACAGTTTAGCGCAGGACGTCCAAATATATTGACAGGAGGATGTGCAAAACAGAAAAACTAATAAGGCTTTATTTAAACATTAAAGAATACTTTAAGTTAAGGCCTTCTTTTGAATAAGAAAAAAACGTTGGGGTTATCCACAGATAAATATGAAGTCTGACAAAGTACTTAACGTCCAATATATTGCATAGTTTATTTTGGCACTTGACAATCACCTTCCCTGAATTTGACTCAGGTGTAACTAAAGTCTGATTTAATATATATTTAATATTTGCAAAATGTGCCTCTGAACCTTGACAAGTGCATTTTTCAGGCTTATCAATGAACAACAGGAGGGGTCACAGACATAAGACCAGCTGTTAAATAAAGCTCTTCTGACCTTAGGTGTCATGTGGGTATATTAATTCACCCATTTATTAATTATATGTTTTAAATTTGATAACACCAATGTGTTTCGTATCCCCTAAACCTCCAGGGTGTACACAGTTTAATACTGGAAACTTCTAATTTTGGGAAATACGAAAACATCTTATAAAGAGACGTGCCATAGAACATGTTGCGAAACACACAATAGCCAGCATGTGTAGTTCTGAGGGGGGGGGCTGGAAAGTCTGCCGTGGTTCCATTCCATTTCATAGAGCTGTTTGACGCTCAGCGTAACCTTGTCGCACTGCCACTCCAACATCCAATCACAGGGCTTGATGACTAATCACGGGGTTTGTAAAAGCAAGGCGGATGTTGTAGTCCCAAACAATAGCTGGGGGTTCTGGGTAGTGTAGTGTCTTCGGAGACTGTAGTGTCTAAGCTCCGAATCTCTCTGAATCGAAGGTAAAAACACAAAAGCATTGTACACAATTTAAACCAATCAATATTGTGTAATTAACAGGGATAAACTGATGTTTTTTAGTGGATGATGATGATGGTTCATACATTTAATGTAGTAGATGTCAATGTAACTTCCAATAAATAGGACCTACAACATATTTACAGTAAGTATTTTTTGAAAATTAAATTAACAAAAGCTGCTCAATGATACGAACAATTATTTGGTACATTTAAACCATAGAATACATAAAGATTTAAAAAAAAAAATTGCATGGAATTCAAAGAAATAAAACGTTTAATAAAAGAAAAACCGGCCTGTGTTCACTCCGGAAGAGGATTAGGGCCAAGTGAATGTATAGATCTACGGAGCCCTGGACATGAAAAAAAAAAACAGAGAGAGAAAAAAAAAAGTCAGGATAACCAACCCAGTCTCATAAAAAAATTTGTAATAACTACGTTGGTCCCCAACTTGGGACGTAGTATTTCTACAAAAACGCCTCTGAAATTATAAGATCCCTATGTATTTTTTCACCATTCATTCCAATGTCACGTGATCTTCAAATTTCTCCCTGCAGAAAAAAAAAACATGGCCGAACTTCGTTTTATTCTCGGAGGAAAATGCCTATTTTAAGGTTAGTTTGGCAATTAAAATGCGTTTTGATGTCATTTGATGCGAGAAATATGAGATGTTATTTCAGATTATGTGTGCAGTGGATGTACCAACACACTCTCACTCCATAATCGTTCAGGAGCGACGTTTGGTCAGGGTCCCGTGGCGTGCAGTTGTGACGCTCCTAGGCTCCTTCAGCTTCATAAAGGGACAGCTTCAGAATTATGACTTTAATCTCAGAACTAACATTTGTTTTCACTTTTGTTCAGATTTCCAAAATAAATCTAATGTCTAATGGCCCCCCTCCTCTTCCGTTTTCACTGCACAACAAACGTTAAATACATTTCCCCTATTTCTCTTTAATTTATCATCTTTCTAAAATAAAACTCACTATACAGTCGTTAGACAGGTTTTTAAGTCACGAATAAACATTGAAACTTCCACTAGTGGCTTTTGACTGAAACACCCAAATGAAGCTGAACCTCGCGTGCTCAATAGAGTCTGGCTGCAGACCGCAGCAAGGAGGCGCATCGTATAGGGGCGGATCGTATAGGGGCGGATCGTATAGGGGCGGATCCTATAGTGAACGACGGGAGCCGGCTCTCGCCCGCGAACGAGCCGTTTTTTTGTTTTGTTTTTGCGGAGGGATCTAGATCGGCATGAGGGCACATTATGCAATGTGCAATGTGGACATTATCCCGCTTATTACACATGGCCACATTCTCAACAAAGTAACGACATGACTCCCAATAATAATTGAAATGCTTTTATGGATTTAGAAAAAGATTTTATTGATTTAAAAAATAGTTTTATGTATTGATTTAAATTGACATGCATCCGCTAAGAAAAGTAGTCCGTTGTTACTGTTTGAACTAACAACAACGGCAGGAACTGTTTCTATAGTGTTTTTGAGGAGCTTTTTGATTACAGATTTGAAAACATCGTTGCTTGCTTTAAAAGTAGCACAATTCATTATGTCAAACCTTGGAAAGTATCTAGATATCCCTGCCCTAATGCCAAAAGTAACTGGCAACTGAATATGTGTCGCCGTTCGATGTTTATGTCTGGACCGCTGCTTAAAAAGGAGGGTTTCGGCCCCATTACTTCTCTTCTTACTTCTATAAGAATAAAACACGGAGGACGGAGATCTCTTTTTGTCCCCCTCTTCTCCCCGCTGCAACCTAGCAGCTGATCTCAAAGCACGCTCCCCTCTCCTGCAGGGAGAAAAACTATATTTATATACTTTATATAGGTTGATACAGTAGCCCCTTTTTTAAAATAGTTTTTATAGGTGTTGCTATCTGTTTTGTGTAGCGTGGTTCTACAAGCAAGTCAATGCATTCATTGGGTGGTATCAGAGAGTTACACGGGTCTGTAAATGCAATGAAAACAATTGGCCACATCAAATAATTTATATTAAACATGTAATTTTTACTTTTGAATACTTCAGTACAAAGGATGTATTGAATACTTTAAGTGATATATGTGTACACATATACATCATTCATTAGTCAAAACAGGGCTACATTTGATTTAATTAAAAGGTATAATATGTGGTAGACTGAAGAGCCCTTTGGGAGCCGAAAGAGCCGGCTCTTCTTGGTGAGCCGAGCCAAATGATCCGGCTCACCAAGAAGAGCCGGAATTCCCATCACTAGAACGAATGACTTCTTCTGCAAGGATTTATAAAAGCAGCTGGAATCCCTTAAGTTGCTATTGGATAAAAAAAAGTTAGGAAACGCCCCTATACAATCCGCCCCTATACGATCCGCCCCTATACGATCCGCCCCTATACGATCCGCCTCCTTGCTGCGGTCTGCAGCCAGACCCATCTCCTCTCGCCCACGAACGAGCCGTTTTTTGTTTTGTTTTTGCGGAGGGATCTAGATCGGCATGAAGGCACATTATGCAATGTGCAATGTGGACATTATCCCGCTTATTACACATGGCCACATTCTCAACAAAGTAACGACATGACTCCCAATGATAATTGAAATGCTTTTATGGATTTAGAAAAAGATGCTATTGATTTAAAAAATAGTTTTATGTATTGATTTAAATTGACATGCATCCGCTAATAAAAGTAGTCCGTTGTTACTGTTTGAACTAACAACAACGGCAGGAACTGTTTCTATAGTGTTTTTGAGGAGCTTTTTGATTACAGATTTGAAAACATCGTTGCTTGCTTTAAAAGTAGCACAATTCATTATGTCAAACCTTGGAAAGTATCTAGATATCCCTGCCCTAATGCCAAAGTAACTGGCAACTGAATATGTGTCGCCGTTTGATGTCTATGTCTGGACCGCTGCGTAAAAGGAGGGTTTCTGCCCCATTACTTCTCTTCTTACTTCTATAAGAATAAAACACGGAGGACAGAGATCTCTTTTTGTCCCCCTCTTCTCCCCGCTGCAGCCTAGCAGCTGATCTCAAAGCACGCTCCCCTCTCCTGCAGGGAGAAAACTATATTTATATACTTTATATAGGTTGATACAGTAGCCCCTTTTTTAAAATAGTTTTTATAGGTGTTGCTATCTGTTTTGTGTAGCGTGGTTGGTTCTACAAGCAAGTCAATGCATTCATTGGGTGGTATCAGAGAGTTACACGGGTCTGTAAATGCAATGAAAACAATTGGCCACAGCAAATAATTTATATTAAACATGTAATTTTTACTTTTGAATACTTCAGTACAAAGGATCTATTGAATAATTTAAGTGATATATGTGTACACATATACATCATTCATTAGTCAAAACAGGGCTACATTTGATTTAATTAAAAGGTATAATATGTGGTCAACTGAAGAGCCCTTTGGGAGCCGAAAGAGCCGGCTCTTCTTGGTGAGCCAAATGATCCGGCTCACCAAGAAGAGCCGGAATTCCCATCACTAGAACGAATGACTTCTTCTGCGAGGATTTATAAAAGCAGCTGGAATCCCTTAAGTTGCTATTGGATAAAAAAAGTTAGGAAACGCCCCTATACGATCCGCCCCTATACGGTCTGCAGCCAGACCCATCTCCGCGTGCTGGCTGCTGATTTATACTCGCGCCTAATTACCTCCAGCCGTGGCTAAGCGTCTCGTGCAGATTGAAAGGGAAGGGAAAGGTAGAAGGATAGCACAGCAGTCTGTTGCGATGAAAACAAAGTGGTGTATCTATATAATGTGGAGTGTTTTATCACTTGGCATCCTCAGCTACGCACAGGACACTTATGAATCTCCATTCACCAGAAGGAAAACGCATTTTAAACAGCAACAATCCAAATCAGTCAAATATACGGCAGACGACAGAAAACTCCCCCACCGTTTACCTGCCACCCCTTCCCCATTGTCTGTACTCACTTCCGCGTTTATGCGTCCAGAGGAAAAGTTCCAGTTGGACTTTGCTTACCTGCAAGACGTTTCTGTCACCTGCTCCACGGCTGACTTTGTCTTGCGGGTCAAACCAGTTTTCTACGGCCATGGTGCCAATGCAGAGGAGCTGAGACTAGGCAGCGGCTGCAAAAACAATGGGGTCCTCAGACCCTACGGTGACCTGCTCTTCACGTATCCGCTGACGGCGTGTGGAGCCGTGCGGGAGGTAAGATTTGTGTTTCTTGTTCCCAGTCTCTGTCCCTGCACACTCTTAAAATCTCAGTGTCTAACCCCCTCTTGGACTTTGACAGTCGCCCCCCGGTTATCTGCTCTACAAATTCACACTCCATTATGAGCCTTCGCCAAAACGTTTCCCAACCAGAGCGCAGCGGATCGATGTGGACATTGAATGCCGTTATCAAAGGTTTGTCTCAGCTTTTTTTCATCATCTTGTGTGTGTGTGTGTGTGGGGAAGCTCGATTTTCACTATCTCCATGTCCAGGAACCACCATGTGCACAAGCTGACAGTGCAGCCCACCTGGGAGACTCCTGTTATGCGTAAAAAACTGAAGGGAAATGCAAATGACTTCCAGATGGAGTTGATGGATGGTATGTTTAAAGAACAGTAGATTAGGAATAAAGAGCTTCTGGCCCCATCTCATTTGATATATTTATGTTTTAGATTTGTGGAGCACACCTGCCCTGTCACGGGTGTACCAGCTTGGAAAGACGGTTAATTTCCAGATCTCTGCATCTCATCTCTCAACTGGTTCAAAACTGTACATCAATAGCTGCTATGCTTCACCATCCAGTGACTCTAAATCATCCCTCAAATACAGCATCATTGGCCATTTTGGGTGAGAAAAGTGGACGGTAGTGCATTTTTAGAAAAATCTTTTGGTTTGGGTTCTTTAGTGTCATATTGTTGTTGTCCACAGCTGTATGCTGGACAGTAAGAGCGACCCGGGGGCGTCTCGGTTCGTCTCTCGGACAGACAAGACCCTGAGATTCTCCATCCAGGCCTTCCAGTTCACTGCAGACCCTGACTCGGAGGTGAGTGTGGTTTATAATTATCTGGATTCTCCAGTTATTCTTTAGCTGTGGCTTAACCCAGTTTCTTTTTTAGGTTAATATTCACTGCAAGTTATTAGTCTCATCTGAAGACCCGGGTCCTGCTCACAAATCATGCACCTACAAAAAGGACAGGTGAGATTTGGCACTTTAAACTACATTTCCATTACAGGACTGTAGTCTTTCACCTGTTTCCACATGGATTGAGAATATTTGTGTTGCATTTGCCATGACAGGTGGAAGGCCCTCTCAGGTGACGAGTCCATATGTGACTGCTGTGATTCACAGTGTGTGCCCTCTAAACTCCAGAGGGCCATGATGGAAGGTTTGACTTTTTTGTTGTTTTAAGACATGGATAGTATGCACCCATTCCTACTCGGATGTATTGGATTGTTGTGGTAACTTTAAGTGGCACTAAGCAACATGTTTGTATCACTAGCTTACAATTATCTTATGACCCACCAAAAATGGAATGGGAGAATGGACACCCTACAGATGTTTACGTGCATTAAGACAAGATGTTTATGTTTGACAAAGCAAATGAGGTATTATCATGAAATAAGAAAGTGTGCATTGTGACCATTTGGATAAAACCATGGGTGTTAACATGTTTTTAATTATATTGACACAATAGTAGTTAAAGGTTTTTACAGAGGGAATTTTCAATATCTCTTTGTAACACTGCAAAAATCTAAATCTAATATTTGACATATTTATAGGAATAAAATGAAATATATAAATCAGGATAGCGATACCCCCTCTGTACAATCCTTCGGAATATAGTAAGTGAAGTTGAGATATCTCAGGAGATTACTCTTTAGGAAAATTCACTGCTAACTTTTGGTGACTTTAGGACTCATCTAGGAAAAGAAATAAAGGAAAATAAACACCTAAATGTGTATTTTTGGATGTTTTCATTTCAACTCGTTTTTAGAGAAAGGCATGTTATGGAAGCAACACATCCCAATCTCTCAAAATTGACCAGGTTATGCGAAAAGCATTTTTTAATGTCTTGCCTTAAGTTATATCAATGAAAGTGATAACACATTTCTACTTTTAACTTTTATATTTCAGGTTTTTCCAGCAGTGGGTCTTTGCTGGTCTCTGATCAGCCGTACACGACAGAAGATGACCTTCTACCAGTCGGCATTAGCGGAGTCGGCCATGTCACGATGCATGACACCGATAAGCTGCACAGTCAAGAGACCCCGCTGGAAAGTGATGATGTAGTGACTTATGATGATTACGACGAAGAGCTAGACTACGCATATGAAGAAGAGGAGGAAGAGGGGTTTGAAGAGGATGAAGAAGGAAGAGGGTTTATCCTTGGAGTGATGCCTGATTCAGAGGAGTTAGGATTTAGGGACAGGGTTTCAGTTGAGTCGAAGGTGAAGGATTCACATCAGTTAAAAGAGGATGGGTCAGGGTTTGTAGGGCGAGAAGAGAGTGAAGAGGAGGAGGAATTTAAAGGAGGAGAAAATGAGACCCATTGGAATCAGGAGGAGGCTGAAGTCTTACGTCATCGGGAGCAGTTGGATGAAATCTTCACATCACAAATCGTCCCACAGAGAGAATCACACCTGCCGGCCTCTGAAAGTGAGGAAGAGGAGAGTAAGCATACAGGTGAAGAGCATGAGAGGATGGAGAGGAAGCATACAGGTGAAGAGCATGAGAGGATGATGGAGGAGAGGAAGCATACAGGTGGAGAGCATGAGAGGATGATGGAGGAGAGGAAGCATACAGGTGGAGGTGAAGAGCATGAGAGGAAGCATACAGGTGGAGGTGAAGAGCATGAGAGGAAGCATACAGGTGGAGGTGAAGAGCATGAGCGGATGATGGAGGAGAGGAAGCATGAGAGGATGATGGAGGAGAGGAAGCATACAGGTGGAGGTGAAGAGCATGAGAGGATGATGGAGGAGAGGAAGCATACAGGTGGAGGTGAAGAGCATGAGAGGATGATGGAGGAGAGGAAGCATACAGGTGGAGGTGAAGAGCATGAGAGGATGACGGAGCAGAGGAAGCATAAAGGTGGAGGTGAAGAGCATGAGAGGATGATGGAGTGGGAGGAAGACGACAGTCTAGAAGATTTCGTAGATGATGGAGAGAGTACCTGGTATTTCCCATGGAGGTAGCATTGGGTCAATGGATCGATCAGTATTCTGCTCAAAGACTGTAACCCCCATGATAGTAGGATATTCTGATTTATTTCAATAAAAAACGTGAAAATGCAGCTGATGGATTTGTCATGAATTTAAAAACATGCTAAGCAGGAACTTAAGTTCTCAGTGTTTAAATGTCTGGAAGATTTGTATTGATATTCACCATTGATTCAAACGAGCCATGACAATTAAGAATAATGTCATCTCTGAAATGCCATAGTTTTACTTGCATATACCTGAGGCTTAAGAAAGAAGCAAACTAAAAATTGCAATAATCAATATCAGAAAAAAAAAGATGCTCATCAGTCCATTTGACGATTTGATCAGTCCATAAATCTTTATTCTTTCCATTATAAATGATTTCTTACAATACAGTGTCTGAAACCAGTTTGAAATATATTATAGTTCAATACAGAAATATCCCACTGTTGATCATCAACTGAGAAAGGGCTAAGCCTCCATTATCAGTAACTAAAAGCAACAAAAGATATTGCTTTGCAGGTCTGCTCATTGGTTCTGTGACATCTCATTGCACCCACAAAGAGCTTTTAATCATAAAATAGGACATGTGGGATTTTAGAGAACACATATTTGGACATGATTAAGCGATACAAACAAACTTGATTTTAAATGATGATACACAGGTTTTAACACACATGAAAACAGGAAACAAATAACTTAAGAAAATTAAGTTGCTGTGGAAACCGTTTTGGAGAAAATATAGAATAGAACCATCAATGCTGGATATGTTGAATGTACAAAATCATGCTATATTTACAGATGAGCGCCCAAAAGTCCCATTGTTACATCTAAAGCTGGTTCAGCAGGACATACGTCGATGTGACACTAGAGGGTGGTATATTCCCATCTCATGCAACGGAAAGCTCAGAAGCACCTCTGGCAAAAGAAAATATGCTGTATTCATTCCTGGTAAAATGCAAACTTGAGCAAAATGAAGACCCACACCATTAACGTTAAAGTTGGAGAATTTCCTTTAAAATCCAGAACTTTTACAAATGCAATCCTTGAGATAAGCATCTCATCCATCCAAATCCAGTGTCTTGCTTCTCACACAAAGACCTTGCAGATTCAGTGTTATTGGTAAGTCCTTCCCAGGTCTCCTTCAGTCTTTACAATCATGTGGATGGCGTCTCTCCTTCAACAGTACCTGCTGTCCCATTTGTTTTCTCCGTAGCATCTGAGGTTGGACAAGAAAAATAGTCAGTTTAATGAAATCAGAAAAGTTACATCATAAAATGAAAAACGGATTTAAACATCATCATAAACCTATATGAGCTGCTTTAGCTGTTACGTATAGAGGCATTTATAACAAAAGTGAAACCATGTCAAAACAAACTGTTTCTTCTTGAATTAGCTGAATTTATTAAGATGGTCGCTGACCTGGAATACAGTTTGAGAGTATTAAGGTCGAAATTATATGATTGTGGGAAACATGGTTTATAGCATTTTAGCATGCTGACGTTAGCATCTATCATTAGATTGCTGTTCAAAAGTAAAGCGTTTCAGAGACTGTATAGACTTTGAGACTTGTTTATCAATTACAGACTAACTCCAATATTTTTTATTTAAATTGAATAATCTCTCTTACCATTGACACCGTCTTGCAGTGCTTCCTGTCCTGCAGTCTGCTCCGTCCCTTCACTGTCCTCGATCTCTTTCCCCTTTGTTTTTGGTTTCCTTGCAACGGGTGGTGGCACCTTCTGTACGGTGGCCATGTCCTCCGGTGCCGGCTTGGTCTCGATCACCACCCTCTTGTTGCTCTTGGAGAAGATAAAGCTTGCTGTGCTGCAGGGGGACTTTTGGGGGTCTTTTGGCGACGTTGGGGAGTTCAAACTGAGGCGGGATGCAGGGCCGGTTTTTGATCTGGCCGCTGTCCTCAGGCGGATGGCCTCCTGCAGGTTCATGGAAGGAGAGGCCGTCATGGCAGGTGGAGACCTTTTCGCTGGGGTTGGGGAGGCAGGCAGTACCAAAACAGAATGGGTCTCTGGCAGAGCTAGTTGTTCAGTGTCTGTGGCAGGGGGTGAGGCGGGTGGTGAAGATGTGGTTGGTGGTGAATATGTGGTTGGTGGTGAGAGGATTATCAGAGACCTTCTGATGGCCTTCTGAGGAGCCTCACCACTGGCAGATGAGAGGGGGGGGGGCAGGGTAGCTGGGCTGCTGCTTCCTCATGGTAACCTCCACCGCTGCTGGCTCCTGAGCTTTAGGAGGCTCAGGGCTGCTGCTGACTGACCGCAGCTTGACCATCTCCAGAAGGGAGGGGCTGACAATGAGGGAGGGTCCCTCCTGTCCAGCGGGGGCAGAGGTCGGCCCCCCGGGGTTTGGTTCTCTGTGCTTACAGGACTAGGCTGCTCCTTAATGCTGGCAAGGCCCTGCAAAGGTAAAGGTGGAGCTAAAGGAATGTTTTACAGGTGGAGAAGGAGCAGGTTCTTCAGCCTTTTCTGGTGGGATAGAGACTTCTGGGGAAGGGGAGGGCTCCTGGGTCACTGGACCATGGGTGTTCAGGGGTACAACCTGAGGGTGGAGGAGAAGCTGTATAGGAGGTGGAGGGGGAATACTCTGAGGGGGAGTGAGAGTACTGTGAGATGAAACTGAGATAGTTTCAGATTCAACCACGGAGCTCTCTCCAGGCAGATCAAGTTCTTTTGCTGGTGGATTTGGCTGTGATGGTAGGGAAGGTGGAGGAGGAATACTTAGTGGTGGAGTAAAGCTCTTAACAGGTGTGGCCTCCTCAGAAGATTGACAGGCCTTCTCTTGAGCAGATGGAGGAGACACTTCTTCAGTGGACAGACAGGATATGTCTTCAGGACCTGGTGGAGTGGAGACCTCGATAACTGGTGGAGGAGATACCACCTCATTGACGTGAGCAGGGGGGGCCTCCTTTGGTTCCAAAGGAGTAACCTTAACAAGGGGCGGAGGAGTAATTTCTTTGAGTGGTGTAGAAGATACCTCCTTGGGTGGTGACGGAGGGGAAGTTTCTTTAGGTGGTGATGGAGGGGATGTCTTTTTAGGTGATGGTGGAGGAGAAACCTTCTTAGGTGGTGGTGAAGAGACTTCTAAGCTGTTGAAGGAAGTTCCATTAATTAGCACTTCTTTATTAAATATTATGAATATGTCTTTATTATCAGGCTATGTTCCACAATCATTCAAAGTAGCAGTGATAAAACCGCTTCTTAAAAAGCACAACCTCGATCCAGAGGTTTTAGCCAACTATAGACCTATTTCTAATCTTCCGTTCCTCTCAAAAATTCTTGAGAAAGCAGTCGCAAAACAGTTGTGTGATTACTTAAAAAAACAATGATTTATTTGAAGATTTTCAGTCTGGCTTTAGAACACATCATAGCACAGAGACAGCTCTGGTTAAAGTAACACATGACATTCTAATAGCCTCAGACAAGGGACTTGCCTCTATTCTTGTTTTGCTCGATCTCAGTGCTGCATTTGATACCATCGACCATGATATCTTATTGCAAAGACTAGAGCACTTAGTTGGCATACAGGGAACTGGTTTAGGTCATATCTATCTGAACGCTCTCAGTTTGTACGTGTCAACGATGAATCTTCCACGCAAACCAAAGTTAGCCATGGAGTGCCACAGGGCTCAGTGCTCGGACCTATTTTGTTCACATTATATATGCTTCCGTTAGGCAATAAAATAAGGAATCATTCTGTACATTTTCATTGTTATGCGGATGATACTCAACTATATTTATCAATCAAGCCTGATGAAATTAATCATCTAAATAAAATTCAAGATTGCCTCAAGGACTTAAAAACGTGGATGACCTTAAACTTTTTGATGTTAAACACGACCAAAACTGAAGTTATTGTACTTGGCCCGAAGAATCTACGAAACAAATTATCTAAAGATATACTAACTATGGATGGCATTAATTTGGCCTCCAGTGAGACTGTAAGGAATCTTGGTGTTATATTTGATCAGGATTTATCCTTTAATGCCCACATAAAATCAATTTCAAGGACCGTCTACTTCCATCTATGTAACATTGCAATAACCAGGCATATCTTCCCTCAAACGATTCAGCCGTACAACACATGAGGGGCAGCGTTTTACTCTGTGTGTTGCAACTTGCATATTTATTTATTGCACTTGACGCACACACACGCATTGTGTAATCTCCAGGGGAGACATGTCCCCCGCACTTTCGAAATCCCGTTTGTGTCCCCCCCACTTTACAAATATGTTTATTTTTATTTTTAACGCAAGCCGTCATCGCCACGGAGGAGCACACAGTGTGTGTGGTGTGTGTGTGTTGTGTGTGTGTGTGTGTGTGTGTGTGTGTGTGTGTGTGTGTGTGTGTGTGTGTGTTGTGTGTGTGTGTGTGTGTGTGTGTGTGTGTGTGTGTGTGTGTGTGTGTGTGTGTGTGTGTGTGTGTGTGTGTGTTGTGTGTGTGTGTGTGTGTGTGTGTGAGAGAGCACCCTTTATCTATTTAATATAGTAAGAAATCATTCCAATGTATACAATAGGACAGTAAAAAAAAAACAGTTTAAAAGGGGAGTGGTTAGTAAAATATGCATAAATAAAAAGAAGGAATGCTAACTAGGTAACACAAGATAAGAATAAACAAGTTTAAATGATTTATTATTGGTTGTGATCATATTCTAAAGATGTTTGGATTATTGAAAAGTATACAGCTCCCTTTCATCTGAGTGTTGAGAGCTGTATCCATACATTCATGTTGTGCTCAAAGTGCACCAGATTGATGCATTTCACTTCAACATTTAAAAAAAAAAAAAAAAAATCTTCCCTGGGGTGCATGCCCCCGGACCCCCCTAGAGGAGGTGAGGTCCCCGGTGGAGGATGTGAGGCCCCCCCTAGAGGAGGTGAGGTCCAGCCCCAAATAAAGCAGGTTAAAATAATTAAATTGCATACATGTTCTTTTAGTAAACACCGGAAACGGGTCCCAAAGACCCAAAGAGCACACAAAGGTTAAAGGTAAGCATATAATAATGTTAAAATGTGCTAAATATATACACTGCAAAAAAACAAAAAAAAGAGGAGTAAAAGTAGCCCCCGACTTGTTTTATTTTTTTATAAAGTAGCCCTCATCCTAAAAAGGTTGGTGACCCCTGTACTAAAGCATACAAATAAAGTGTGTAATGTAGGCCTGTTATATATATTATTGCTGTTCTCACTGTAA
This sequence comes from Pseudochaenichthys georgianus, assembly GCF_902827115.2. Lineage (NCBI taxonomy): Eukaryota > Metazoa > Chordata > Actinopteri > Perciformes > Channichthyidae > Pseudochaenichthys > Pseudochaenichthys georgianus. The sequence goes on along the minus strand of NC_047524.1, from coordinate 18,664,439 downwards.
ACATCGCGTCTGAATGAAACCAGTTGTATACAAAAATATATAGCCTAACATCCAGGGGAGATGTGATTAGTGAGTAAACAAACGGTAAAGGGCAGAAAATCTGATGCACATTTCATCATCTTAAATAACTTATATTCACAACGGGAACAGTTTGCAGAGCTGTGCTTTGTTGACATAAGTCCAGCCATGCGTCACACATCTTGTAAACATCACTGTTGGCTGAAATCGTCTCCGGAGAATACTTCAGTGTACCCTCGGTTATAGCTTCTCTAGAGACACTCCTCTCTCCTCTACATCTTTGTACCCTCGGTTATAGCTCCTCCAAAGAGACTCCTCTCTCCTCTAAATCAGTGCATCCTCGGTTACGGCTCCTCCAGACCGCCTCCTCGATAATCGATCCTCGACGAGCCTTTAGAGAAATTGGTTTTCCTTCGAGACGGCGCGCCGACATCCGTTTCCGGGTCGCTGCCGGAGGACCTGGGATTCCGGGACGCGAAAATTAGAGAAATGACAAACGGCTCATTTCCGAGGACTCGTGCGTCTAAGTCTTTAGTCTGGATTTAAAGTAGTAAGAGTTGCAACGGACCTGCAGTTTTCAGGGAGTTTGTTCCAGATATTTGGAGCATAATAACTGAACGCTGCTTTACCATGTTTAGTTCTGACTCTGGGGACAGAAAGCTGACCAGTCCCTGAAGACCTGAGAGATCTGGATGGTTCATAATTGACGCCGGGACGACCGGCTGCCCTCCCCGACAAGCGCACCGACGCGAGGGCAGTTTTAATTAATTTTGTTTTAAGAGTAACAATTTTATCATTAAAAAAGCACATAAAATCATTACCCTCTCCTGCGGCCCCCTTTCATGCCCGTTCCATGGCCCGGTCCTCACCTGCGGCCCACCCTCCTCGGCCCTTGTGGTGCTTCCTCCACGGACGTGGGGATATATTTTTTTGCCATGTGTGAATTCTGGGGGGGCTTGTGTGGTGACCACCTATTTAACCACTGGGACATAATTCAAACTTGGAACTACAGTTGCGGTTATTGTTCCCACACGGACATGTTATGGGTTACCTATAAATAGTGTGTGCCCTCTTGGCTCTCTCTCTTGTCGACCCGGGCTGCGACCCGACAACATGTCCTTTGCAGCTTGTGAATAAATTACTATTCTTGCACCTTCCTTGCACCGCCTCTGACTCCATATCTCTCGGCACTACACAGTGCAGTTTAAGATGTGAATAGTTCAATTAAAAGCAGCGGCAAAAAGAAAAGTCTTTAGTCTGGATTTAAAAGTAGTCAGAGTTGCAACGGACCTGCAGTTTTCAGGGAGTTTGTTCCAGATATTTGGAGCATAATAACTGAACGTGCTTTACCATGTTTAGTTCTGACTCTGGGGACAGAAAGCTTGACCAGTCCCTGAAGACCTGAGAGATCTGAATGGTTCATAATTTAGCAGGAGGTCAGTAATGTATTTTGGGCCTAAACCATTTATTTCTGGCTTTATAAACCAGCAGCAGTATTTTGGAATCTATTCTTTGACACACAGGAAGCCAGTGTAAGACTTCAGAACAGAGTGATGTGATCTACTTTCTTAGTGTTAGTGAGGACTCGAGCAGCAGCGTTCTGAATTAGCTGCAGCTTTCTAATAGATTTTTTAGTCAGACCTGGTGAAGACACCATTGCAGTAGTCCAGTCTACTGAAAGATAAAATGGACAGTTTTTCCAAATCCTGCTGTGACATTAGTCTTTTAATCCTAGATATATCCTTTAGGTGATAGTAGGCTGATTTAGTTACTGTTTTAATGTGACTGTTGAAACTCATGTCAGAGTCCATGACTACACCTAGATTTCTGGCTTTATCTGTTGTTTTGAACATTGCAGACTGAAGCTCAGCGCTAACTTTTATACGTTCTGCCTTGGCTCCAAAAACCATTACCTCAGTTTTATCTTTGTTTTATTGGAGAAAGTTCTGACACATCCAGTCATTGATTTGTGCAATGCACTTACTCAGTGTTTGAATTGGAGCATAGTCTCCTGGTGAAATTGTTACATACATTTGTGTGTCATCCGCATAGCTATGGTAACTTATTTTGTTGTTTTTTTCATTATCTGAGCCAGTGGTAGCATGTAGATGTTAAAGAGAAGAGGCCCCAAGATGGAGACTTTAGGTACCCCACATGTCCATATTTGTTAACTCAGATGTGTATTTACCTATAGAAACAAAGTTGTTTCTGTCCTTTAAGTAGGATTCAAACTGTTTTCGAAAGTCCCACCCAGTTTTCTAGTCGGTCGAGTAATATGTTGTGGTCAACAGTGTCAAACGCAGCACTGAGATCTAATAATACTAACACTGAAGTTCTGCCACTGTCTGTGTTTAAGTGGATGTCATTGAAGACCTTTACAAGAGCAGTCTCAGTGCTGTGGTTTGGACGAAAGCCTGACTGGAACACATCAAAACAACTATTTAAATGCAAGAAATTACTCAACTGTTGAAAACAACTTTTTCAATGATTTTACCTAGAAATGGCAGGTTTTGATATGGGCCTGTAATTGTTCATTACTGAAGCATCTAGATTATTCTTTTTTAAGAGCGGTTTAATGACCTGCAGTTTTCAGGGCCTGTGGAAAAATACCCAAGTGAAGAGATTTGTTTACTATATGAAGTAGATCTGAGGCCATGCAACGAAAAACATCTTTGAAAAATCCTGTTGGAATAATATCAAGGCAGCAGGAGGAGGATTTCAGAAGTTGAATAATGTCCTCTAGGTTTTATCATTAATCTGATGGAATTGTGTCATGGTGTTTGAATTGATATTAGGTGGACATAGGGACAACACATTTGCTGTACCTGATGCAGAGGCACTGACTGCTTGTCTGATTTTCTGCATCAGCATGATCTGTTTGGTATTTTGAATAATAAAAAGTATAAATATGCCTTATATAGGTATGGTCCAACACTATATTATTCAAATATAGCATGATAGGTCCACTTTAACTTGCTACAGTGCTAGTGAAGAGAGTGTTTCCGCTCCCCTCTCCCTGCTCACAGTTGGTTCCTGTTCCATCCTCCAGTTAACTGAGTCCTGTCGCTCAAAGTTAACTTGCTACAGCGCTAGTGAAGAGAGTGTTTCCGCTCCTCTCTCACTGCACACAGTTGGTTTAATGCCCATTCCATCCTTCAGTTAGCAGAGTGCTCTCGCTTAGGCTAACTCGCTACGGCGCTAGTGGAGAGAGTATTCTCGCTCTCCTTTCATGGCATAAAACCATTAACTGACTTCATTGTTCTCACCCCAGTTAGCAGAGTGCTCACGCTCAAGCTAACTACTATTGTGCTTACTCCCCTCCACTGCATATTTGTTTCATGGCCCAGTTATTTACAGTCAGCTGAGTGCTCTAGCTATCGCTAGGTCTAACAGCTCTAACACCTGTATGGCTCCTCTTTAACCAGAGGATGGCCATGACCTTTGCCCCTCTTGTCTTGGCCTCGAGCATCTGAGGGAGGGCCTTTCGGAGGACCCGTGCATGAATTGCACCATCATGCCTTGTGCGGTAGGAGCTGCTAGACTAGCCGAGGTTGAACTACTGACTGAGGGTGGCCTTCCCCCTGCACAGTCGACTCTGCACAGCCCAACCTACCCATCCTAGGTGTTGGGCCGCAGAGGCTGCGGGTGCACCGCCCAAGAAGAGGACTAAGCCTGATAGGCTGTCCTCCAGGGTGGCCCTACTCACTACTGAGCTAACCCAGATGAAGTCACTCCTCTTAGCTCTCCATTCTGGTGCCCGTGCAGAGCACGCCGCTGCCCACCCGTGGCTGAACTGGTTCTAGATGACGATGTGTTCTCGATGGCAGCTTCAGCCACTCAATTTGATGAGTATGACGGGGAGAGCTCATCCCATGCTTCTGGGCCTGGCTCCTGTACCTCAGCTCATGGTCCCTCGGAGGAGGCAGATGACGGCTCCATGGGTACCGTCATTCGCATGGCACTGGCTCACCAGCAGCTGGATGCGCAGCAGCCCGAAACAGCGCCTGCCAGTGTGTTCTTTAGGCGCACTCTTACTGTTACTGTTCCTCCCTCTTGTGAGTATCTGAGGGAGTTACATGCATGCTGGAGGACACTAAGGCTCTTTACAGTCTTACGTCCGATGGCCGAGCCCTGGCAGCCATGCAGGATGCGGCAAGAGTTGGCCTTGACCACACGCTGGCTGTTGAGCCTACCATTGCTTCCCTCATAGTTTCCCCTGACGAAGCTCTGAGGTCGGAAGCCAGGTTCCCTCGACTCCAATGTCGGGTCACTGATGACCTGCTCACTAAGGCTTACGATGCAGCGGCGCGCATGGGCCGTATGCAATTCCCTCTCTCACCTCATGCTCGCCCTCTCAGCTTCCCCGCAGCAGGATGCTCTTAGCACTTCCTCTACCAGCCTCAGTGACGCCTCATTACAGGCGTTCGCTCTGATGTCTAGAGAGCTTGGGCGCCTGATGTCCACTCTCGTCCAGACTCGTCGCCAGGTTTGGCTGACACAGTCACCCTTATCAGAGACATGTAGGACTCTCCGTCCACCGGCTCACCCCGGTGCCCGCCATGGGCCGGGGGGGCAAGGTACTGAGGGTCTGGGGCCGGCTGTTGGTTATCTCTCCCAGCAGCAGCTTAACTACCGGGTAGCTCAAGCTCAAGCTTCAGACCCCTGGGTGGTTTCCACCTAACCCAAGGGTACAAGCTTCAGTTCTGACGCTGGCCCCCAGTCTTCAGCCGGGTCAAGATGACCACCATAAGCGACCTGGCAAAATAAATCGCCCTAAACCAGGAGCTGTCAGTCCTCCTTGCCAAGGGTGCAATCGAGCCTGTGGACCCCATCTCACAGCCCCGGGGGCTTCTACTCGACCTACTTCCTGGTAAGGAAGAAAGGTGGTGGACTTCGCCCAATCCTCGATCTGAGGGGACTCAACAAGTTCCTAAAGATTTTACCTTTCCATTTGCTGAGCACAGCGGACGTTCTTCGTACCGTGGCCAGGGGGGAATGGTTCACGTCCGTCGACTTGAAGGACGCTTATTTTCATGTGCCTATTGTGCCTCATCCCAGGCAGTTTCTTCGCTTTGCCTTCAGAGGCCGTCATTTCCAGTTCAGGGTGTTCCATTCGGACTCTCCTTCTCCTTAGACGACTGGTTAATCTGTGCACCATCCCAGTTACAGACGATCCAGGACACTGCTCTCCTTCTCTCTCATGTCGCCCGGCTAGGCCTCATGGTGAACATGGAGAAGAGTTGTCTGAACCCCTCTCAGAGCCTAACCTTCATTGGGGTGGCTCTGGACACAGTCACTCAACCAGCGAAAGCAGTGTTCTCGCCCCCACTCCTGGTAGAAGTGATGCTTTATTCTAGCAGCAGCCGACTGGATAGGCTGTCCTGCTGAAACTTCTTTTTTTCCAGCTAGGTGAAGGCAGTGCTCTCGCTCCCGCTCCCTCTGCTGGTAACATGGGTGTAGTTACATCCCTTTTGTGTTCGGCGAGTAGGAGCGTTGCTCTACTCTTTCCGTTCAGCAGGTAGCTGGTGAAGGCTGTGTTCTCGCACCCCGCTTCCGCCTACGCTGCATCTGGCATTCGTTATTAACTCAACCAGTGAGCGCGGTGTTCTCGCCCCCGCTCCTGGTAGACGCGCTGCTTCATTCTAGCAGGAGCCGCCTGGCTAGGCTGTCCTGTTAAACTTCCTTGTTTAACCCAGCTAGGTGCGGGCCTGTCCATCTGCTGCACAGACTCTGCTGTGGGACACCTTGGCGTCTCCCCAACAGGAAGGACCTCTTGTCTCAGTTGGGGGGTCAGATGTGGCACCCCGACCCCTGCCGCCTCCAGCTGTGGGTCTGGCCACTGGAGGGCCCGACCCACTGCTGAGCGACTGCATAGAGTCTGTCAGGAAGACTATTCTCAAATGCCAGGGCACCATCTACTCGTAGGCAGTACGAAAACAGGTGGAAACTGCTTTGTTTTTTTGACTGGTGCCAAGGGCGAAATGAGGACCCAGTATATTGCTCGGTGCCTACGACCCTTGAGTTCCTGCAGTCCCTCCTGGACGACGGCTGGTGTACCGCTACCGTCAGGGTGTATGTGGCTGCTATATCAGCTCAACACACAAGGGCTGACAACAGCACAGTGGGAGCCGTAGGTTGGTATCCCTCTTTTTAAGGGGGAGCTCTGAGGCTTCGCCCCCCCGAATATCCCAAGGCCCCTACATGGGACCTGCCCTTGGTGCTGGATGCCCTATGCTCGCCTCCTGTTGAACCTTTGTTACAGGCAGAACTGGAGTGGCTCTCAGCTAAGACTGCTTTCCTTCTTGCCATCACCTCAGCAAAGCGTGTAAGCGAGCTTCAGGCCTAGTCCGTGAACAGCTCGTGTCTGAGGTGGAACTCAGATGGCTCAGGTGTCACCTTATGGCCGAACACAGCGTTCCTCCCTAGTAGTAGTAGAACCTTTATTTATCCAGGAAAATCAATTAAGAACAAATTCTTATTTACAATGATGACCTGACAGGAGGCAAAGGCTTCCTGAGGGGATGGGGTTTGGGAGGAAATAAAAAGACACACTCCGGGCACTACAGAACCCAGGAGACAACACAAACACATAGAGCAAAGATGACAGGCATAGCAGTTGAACATATAAAAACTCTAAAACAATATTGCTGTGGTTCAATCAGTCATTAAAATCAGCATCAGGCAAAGCAGCTGCATGTGTGTACCAGGGTGTCTATAATAGTGACATTGAAGGTGCGGGAGGAGACAAAGGTTTTAATTTTTAATGTTTTTTGAATGGTATTCCAGCTATCTGCCGCTGCAAACTGAAAGGCGGAGCGGCCAAAGGATGTATGGGCTTTAGGGATCTTTAGCAGGATGCTTGTAGCTGACCGGGTGTTGTGCGTTGGGGGTGTGCGGAGTTGCAGTAATTGTGTGAGGTAGAAGGGAGTGAGGCCTAGGAGTGTTTTGTAAACAAACATCAGCCAGTGGATGTTGCGTCTGGTCTCAAGAGAGGGCCAGTTAGCCAGAGAGTACAGGTCACAGTGGTGTGTCCTGTAGGGGGCATTGGTGGCGAAGCGGATGGCGGAGTGATACAGAACGTCTAAATGATCGAGAGCTCCTTTACACGCCGAGCGGTAGATGGTATCACCGTAGTCGAACAGAGGAAGGACAGTCATCTGGACCAGAGAGAGTTTAGCAGATGAAGTGAATGAGGAGCGATTCCTGTATAGAAAGCTGAGTCTAGCTTTAACCTTGGTCTGAATTTTGGAGAGATGTTCTTTGAATGACAGATTACTGTCAATCCAAAATCCAAGGTATTTATAAGATTTAACTATTTCGAGGTCCCGGCCATCGGCGGTCACAATAGTGCCAGTTTGGGAGGCACCACTGCGGCCAAACCACATGATCTTGGTTTTAGTGGTGACCAGGCCAAGGGCAGAGAGATGTGACTGGATTCTCCGAAAACTATCCTGAAGAGTTGTCAGGACAGTATCCGGGGAAGGGCCAGCAGTGTACAGAATCGTGTCATCAGCATATAGGTGGATAGAGGAGTTGCCCACTGATTTCTCCATGTCATTTATATATAATGAGAATAGGATGGGTGCTAGAATAGAGCCTTGTGGTACTCCCTTAGAGATGGATAGGGGCTGTGTCATCAGATTTTCAGATTTTACACACTGGGTGTGCATGGACAGGTAGTTTTCAAACCAGGCTATCGATTGGTTAGTGACACCAATGCTTCTAAGCTTTCCCAGAAGCAGTTGGTGATCTACAGTGTCGAAGGCTTTGGCAAGATCGATGAAAATGGCAGCACAGTATTGTCTGGAGTCAAGGGCATTGATGATATCATTTAGGACTTTGAGAGTCGCCGTCTCACACCCATGTCCTGCACGGAACCCAGACTGCATGTCAGATAGTATGTTGTAAGTCTTCAGAAACCATGTTAGCTGTTTGCAAACTAACTTTTCGAACACTTTCGCTATACAGGGTAGAATGGATATTGGACGATAGCAGTTGGGGTCAGCATGGTTTCCCCCTTTAAACAAAGGTTGCACTAAAGCTGCCTTCCAGGCAGAAGGTAGCACTGCTGTCTGTATGGACAGATTACAAAGGTGGGAGATAGCTTCTGCAATAATCGGGGCTGCAACTTTAAAAAAGAAGGGGTCTAGCCCATCAAGACCTGCAGGTTTGTTGGGGTCAAGTTTGCTAAGGACCTCCAGTTCTCACTAACTTCCTGTAGGCAGAAGCTGTGACGTGGGGCTGCGCTAGAGGGGCTGAGTGGCGGAGTGTTGGTGGGGGGCTTAGGAGGCGCTATAGAGCCAAATAGGTTCCCACATTTAACAAAGTGCTGGTTAAAGAGCTCTGCTATGCGTTCATTACCGGTGACTGACTACTATGTCCTCAATAACGAGGGAGTTAGGGAGATGAGAGGATGGGGGTTTATTCTCCATCTCTTTCACTGTTTTCCAGAATGTCCTTGGATTGGATCCACAGAGGTTGAATTGATTATGGAAGTAATCAACCTTGGCTTTGCGGATAGCCTGTATAGATTTATTTCTAATTTTCCTGAATGATAGCCAATCGTCGTGGGATTTTGAGTGACGAGCCCTGCGCCAGGTGGAGTTCTTGAGGTGAAGCAGTTCAGAGCCTTGGTGTCATCCTGGACAGCTCCCTCTCATTTTCACCTCACATAAATAACATCACCCGGACTGCCTTCTTCCACATACGCAACATCTCCAGACTCCGCCCATCCCTTTCTCAATCGAACACTGAAGTCCTGGTCAATGCATTTGTCACGTCCCGCATCGACTACTGTAACGCCATCCTCTCAGGCATACCCACCAAGCTCATCAATAAACTACAAATCATACAGAACTCCGCAGCCCGGATCATCACCGGCACCAAGGCCTCCGAACACATCAACCCCATCCTCATCCAACTCCACTGGCTCCCCGTTCAATCCCGTATCAACTTCAAAAACCTACTGCTCACTTACAAAGCCCTACATAACCTGGCCCCCCCCTATCTGGCTGACCTTCTTCAGGAGTACACCCCCTCTCGCTCCCTCCGCTCCTCCTCTGCTGGTCTGCTGACTGTCCCCACCCCACGCCTCGTGACCATGGGTGCTCGGGCTTTTAGCTGCACTGCTCCCAGACTCTGGAACTCCCTCCCCCCGCACATCCGACAGTCAGACACAATCACCTTATTCAAATCCCAATTAAAAACCCACCTGTTCAAATCTGCTTACTCACTGTAGTGCTCCCCATTATATGTTTCATTTGTGTCCACTTGACTGTCTCCTCCATGATTTCCTGTTTGTGTTTTTATCTTGTTCTGTTGCCTATTAGCTTTTATTTTATTTATTTTTTATTTAGTTATTTTTTTTATTTTTATTTTTAAATGTACGGTGTCCTTGGGTGTCATGAAAGGCGCCTAAAAATAAAATGTATTATTATTATTAAATCTCGGTTAAACCAAGGACTGCATCCTCATTTTTTTTATGGGAGCATGTTTATTGATTACCATACTAAAGGAGTCATAAAAGAAGGACCATGCAGCATCGATGTCAGGGATCAAGCTAATTCTGTCCCACTTGATAGCAGCCAGGTCGTAGAGGAAGGCTTGTTCGTTGAAATGTTTCAGTATTCGTCTGTGAGTGGTAAGAACTGGCTGTTTAATTATGCCACCATTACGAATGCAGCCAATAAGACAGTGGTCACTGAGATCGCTACAGAAGACGCCAGTTTTGTACCTGTCAGGGTTATTTGTGAGGATGACATCAAGGAGGGTGGCTTTTTCTGGATTTTTGGTGTCATACCGTGTAGGAGTAAGGATAATCTGCGAGAGATTAAGAGAGTCCCATTGTTTTTGGACCTGCGCAGGAGGGTTGAGCATGTCCCAGTTTAGATCCCCCAGTAGTACAAACTCAGAATGAGTGTGGGGTGCCAGGAGGGTGCTGAGAGTAGGTAGGGTACATGCTGGGGCAGAGGGTGGGCGATAGCAGCCAGCGACTGTCAGTGTAGAGTTATTTGCCAGTTTAATGGTTACGATAAGTAGGTCAAATTGTTTGGGGACAGATTTACTAGTGGCGATAGAACACTGGAGGTGTTGCTTTGTGAATATGACTACTCCACCAGCTTTAGATGATCTATCCTGCCTAAATACATTATAACCAGCGATGCCGATATCAGAGTCTGGGATATTCTTCTTCAGCCAAGACTCAGTGATGACAAGCACCTCCGGATTTGAGCTGTGAACGAGTACTTTTATCTGGTCAATTTTTGGCAGTAAGCTTCTAGCATTTACATGTAGAAAACCTAAAGCTTTACGAGAGCAGAAGTCAGGGAAACTCAGATCGTTGTGACAAAAATTGACATCAAGGCACAGGTCAGAACTAGGGCTACATACAATAGAAGGTCCAGGATGAACATGCACATTGCCCGATATCATCAGTAATAATACAATCAGGGCACGGCCAAGAGCTAGCAGTGAGTCACAATGCCTAGTTTGTTTTGTGCGCACAATGACAGTGGAATGTAATGTAATCATCTTGTGTAGAGACCTCATAATCACACAAGATAGTAGTGGCATGGTGTCAGAGTTTATGTTTGGTGTTAGCCCAAGGAACCTGAATATCAGCAACGAGTCATAGTCTCTGCCTACTGTATGGATACAGTTTGTTACGCAGGTGGGCAGCACTGCTGATGTTAAGTGCGTCGGTTCGCATTTGTTATGTGCAGGAGGGGGTGGGGAGGCGGCGAGTAACGCAAAGAAAAAGCAGTATAGTTTGAGATTAGCCATTGTTAGTCCAGTGAGGTAGGAAGCAGCACTCACCCAGAGGTCAACAGTCCTTGGTATCAGTATATAATATCGATAGTTCGTGGTTATCCAGAGGTTAGCAGTCCGTAGTCCTGCTCCTAATATCCGTAGTCCTATAATATTAAAGTCACCTACGATAATTACTTTATCTGTTTTAAGAACCAAAGTTGATAAAAACTCAGAGAATTCTGATAAGAATTCTGAATAAGGACCTGGTGCACGGTACACTGTAACAAATAAGATTGGCTGCAAAGTTTTCCAGGTCGGATGCGTAAGACTAAAAACGAGACTTTCAAAGGAAGTATAATTTAATTTTGGTTTAGTATTGATAAGTAAACTAGAGTCATGGCGCATTTCCACTGCAGCGGGGTAGCCCCGTTTAAGCGTCCCTAAGCGTCCTCGCTCAGGCCTCGGGCTGCCTCGCTGGCCGTCCGAGGCCGTGGCGCATTGCCATTACAGTTTAGGACCTGGGGTAGCAACGCAGTGTAGGCGGGGCGATTGGCTTTTTGGCGGGCTTTTTGGGCGGAGCGACGCTGGGTAAAACTGCAGTGGCGTCATCTTCAATGTGACACAACTCACAAAACACACACAACAATGGAGGATGTGGAAGCGATCGTTTACTTGTTTCTTAGTGTGTGGCTTGTTATCACAGCAAGAAGGAAAGTGATCACAGCAAAATGAAAGTGATCACAGCAAGCAGGAAAGTGATGTTTCAAAGTAGGCTGCGTATAGCAAGACGAGATGCAGAAGAAGCTGACGAGAGAGTTTTGGAAGTCCTACAACGCTGCAGAGACTACAACAGGACTTACTACTCGGTAAGCTAACGTTCGCTAACTAGCCATGTGTTTAGGCTCACGCTCACAATACGACCAAAGTGTTTAAAATATTTAATTAATTGTAGCTACCACTTTTACGTATTAAAATATGTATGCTTTTGTTTGTGTATTTCAGAAGTTACGTCGCCGCAGACCATGTGTTTGGATGCTCGACCGAGCTACCGAGTGGTGGTCTGTGATTGCTCCATCTTTCACACACACTCAGTGGGTGGATAACTTCAGAATGTCTGAGGAAACATACACCTACCTGTGCAACAAACTGCGGCCAGCGATGGAGAGACAGGACACAACATTCCGCGTGTGTATACCTCTAAAGAAGAGAGTGGCCATCGCACTGTGGAAGCTTGCTACCGGCTCAGAGTACAGAAGCATTGGACATCTTTTCGGAGTGAGCAACACCACTGTGTGCCGGTGTGTGCGAGACTTCTGTGCTGCTGCAGAGACGTTGTTAGTACCGGAACTAATTCGTTCACCAGACCGGCAGAAGTTTGCAGAAATGGCTGCCTACACTGAGAACCGGTGGGGGCTCCCACAGTCTGTAGGTGCTATTGATGGATCACACATACCCATCTTGGCACCACAGGAATACCACTGTGACTTTTTCAACCGGAAAGGCTGGCACTCCATCATCCTTCAAGGAGTTGTAGATGGAAAGGGACATTTCTGAAATGTGTTTGCAGGAATGCCTGGGAGCATGCATGACGCTCGGGTTTTGAGGCTGTCCTCATTGTGGGAGTTGGCCAGTCGTGGCAACTACTTTCCACCTTGCACCAGGGACATTGGTGGGGTGAATGCTGGCTATTACATCCTGGGAGACAATGCCTATCCCTTGCAAAGCTGGCTCTTAAAACCCTTCCCAGACACTGGACGGCTCACAGCAGAACATGTGGTATACAACAAGAACATTTGCAGCTCACGGGTAGTGGTTGAAAACGCATTTGGTAGACTGAAGGGAAGGTGGCGTTGCCTCATGAAAAGAAATGACTGTGATGTGAAACTTGTGAAATCCATGGTGCTTACATGCTGTGCTCTGCATAACCTCTGCGAGAGTCATGGAGAGGACTATGATGATGGGTGGAATGCACCAGCAGCAACAGAGCCTGGGGTAGAAGTGGCTCAAGGTGCAGAGGAGGAGGGCACTGACATCAGAGAGGGGTTGATGCGCTACCTGAATACCTAAATATGCATTGTATTGTATTCATTGTATTGAACATAAATAAATCTTTTTTTTTCATATACATGTCAAATGTTTTAAACAAATGTTATCTGAATTGAATATTTAGTAAATATTTGAATTTCAAGCACCAGTAAGTACTGCCCCCTAATAAGAACATTTGAGGAAATATCAGATCATGAAAAGAAAATCTTTCCAATAAATTAAGCGAATATCAAAGCTAACTATAAACATAAATACTAAAGTGTAAAACACAGCAAAACTATATTCATAAATGCAAGTGTAAAATAGTGTGGACAATTGTAAACATGGATGGAGGCTAAAGTATCCACAACATAAAATAATAAATAATAATAAAACCTTCAGCACTCACTGGATCGGTTCGCAACCGAGTGTGAAGCGGCTGGGATGAGGAACAGCACCTCCAAATCTGAGGCCATGGTTCTCAGCAGGAAACCGATGGACTGTCCACTCCAAGTAGGGAATGAGTCCTTACCCCAAGTGAAGGAGTTCAAGTATCTCGGGGTCTTGTTCTCGAGTGAGGGAACAATGGAGCGTGAGATGGGCCGGAGAATCGGAGCAGCAGGAGCGGTACTGCAGTCGCTTTACCGCACCTTTGTGATGAAAAGAGAGCTGAGCCAGAAGGTAAAGCTCTCTGTCTACCAGGCCATTTTCGTTCCTACCCTCACCTAAGGTCATGAAGGATGGGTCATGACCGAAAGAACGAGATCACGGATACAAGCGGCCGAGATGGGTTTTCTCCGCAGGGTGGCTGGCGTCTCCCTTAGTGATAAGGTGAGAAGTTCAGTCATCCGGGAGGGCCTCGGAGTTGAACCGCTCCTCCTTCGCGTCGAAAGGAGCCAATTTCACCTGGGCACCTCCCTAGGGAGGTGTTCCAGGCACGTCCAGCTGGGAAGAGACCAAGGGGTAGACATAGGACCAGGTGGAGGGATTATATCTCTTCGCTGGCCTGGGAGCGCCTTGGGATCCCCCAGTCAGAGCTGGTTGATGTGGCCAGGGAAAAGAAAGTTTGGGGCTCTCTGCTGGAACTGCTACCCCGCGACCCGACCACGGATAAGTGGGAGAAGATGGATGGATGCTCAATGATACGAACAATTATTTAGTACATTTAAACCATAGACTAAATAAAGATTTAAAAACATTTTTTGCATGGAATTCAAAGAAATAAAACGTTAAAAAAAAGAAAAACCGGCCTGTGTTCACTCCGGAAGAGGATTAGGACCACGTGAATGTACAGATCTGACCAGAAGTTTTTATATATATATATATATAAATATGATTTATTTCTCAGAATTATGACTTTAATCTCAGAACTAACATTTATTTTCACTTTTGTTCAGATCTCCAAAATCGAATGTGGCCCCCCTCCTCTTCCGTTTTCACTGCACAACAAAAGTGAAATACATTCAGGCCCGGTTCCAGAACAAAAGGACTAAGGGTGCATCTGAGATTAGAGAGGGTGCAGTGGTAAAGTGCTATTTTTATATGTGGGGAGTGTACCTAACACCCTCTATGGGGGTCCTCGCCTCCTCCTGGGGGGGGATCCGGGGGCATGCTCCCCCGGGAAGATTTTTTTTTTAAATATTGAAGTTAAAACCATCAATCTGGTGCACTTTGAGAGCAACATTAAGAGATCTATGGATCTATGTGCTCTTTGCTTGATTATGCCTTCCCAGTCCCTTATCACGTAGCCTATAAGAGCATGGTGCCAGTTGTTGTAGCCAGTTGTGGTGAAGGCATCTGACTTACTTTAACTGAAATGTCTACATGCATAGCAGAAGATGGCATCTTTTTTACATGAATATTCCAGCCAATCTCTGTTTTGAAACCATGAGCTGCAAAATGAGCGCCTTACCCCACTGTACAGGCAAGTTGGGTACTTTTTTAAATATACCTGGGCAGGCTCTGTTTTGCTGAGGTCCTCTGGCACTTGCGGGCCGCCGAGGGGTGGCGGTGTTTGGGGTAACGAAGACGGCTGTGGCTGCTCCGCCTCTGTGGGCGAGGCGGGCAAAGCCGGCGAGTCGGGCAGGAGGACGTTAGTGTCCACGACAGCAGGGCCGGCCCTGACCAATTTGCCGCCCTAGGCAAGATTTTAGCTGGCGCCCCCCAGCTTTTATATTGAAGTTAAAAGCATCAATCTGGTGCACTTTGAGAGCAACATTAGGAGATCTATGGACACATCTCTCAACACCCAGATGAAACAGAACTGTAAGCAGATTTTCTTTTTCTTTATGGATATTTTACAAATCACTCCCCTTTCAAACTGTATTCTTGTTTATTAATAACAACTTTTTTGTACTGTCAGTATTTTATACCTGTTTTTCACCTGTTCTCTTATTTTTTTATAACTATAATGATCATATAAAGGTGTGCGTTTACCTCACTGAGCTGAGGTTATCAGAGCCTCTCAGTCTTTCAGGAGAGAGCTATCTAAAGCTCTCCCCCTCGCGGCCGCTTACACAGTAAATTCCAATGTTAATAAAAGCACACAGAAGCTGTGTACGTTTTTTGGGAGTTTGATTTATTTTAAATGAATACAAATACAAAATTAAAACCTATAATTGCACACTAAAACCATTATTTCAAAAAAAGAACAATTTCACATAAACCTTTGGTTTTTACTGGGACTGAGGCAGTTCAACTTGATTTTGGGGGGGGGGGGTGTGCCATAGTTTATGGGTGCTGTACGCAATATAGGCGTAGTTATGTTAGTATAAGATAATAAGATGTACTTTGTTGATCCAAAATCGGGAAATTGTGTTGTTATGAAATAAAAAAAAAATATTTTTTTTTTATTTCTAACTTTTTTTTTTCAATTTTCGGCGCCCCCTATGGGTTGATGCGCCCTTAGCATTCGCCTATACTGCCTATGCCGAGGGCCGGCCCTGCACGACAGTAACGTAATGTCCCCATGATCTGAACAGTTATTACCTGCAGTAGATGCAGTGTATGCTGGCGATAAGGGCTGGTTGTTTTAACCATTTTCTGATCCATCATTGACTGCTGTGTAAGCACCTTGCAGATGATGAATGTGCAGCGGCACAGGTCACGCGCACCTGACATAATAACGTTACTTACCGTTTAAATTGATCAAATAAATGCAGCAGACAATGCTATTCAACCACAATATTCTTCTTCTTCTTCTTCTTCTTCTTCTTCTTCTTCTTATTATTATTATTACTACTATTGTTAGTAATAGAGAACCGCAGTGACGCGTCCTAAAACCCGGATGTAAACTTCTTCCGGTTCCTTCGTCAAAAACGCAATGCAATTTCTCCATAGGATTTTGGAAAATAGCTCGAAATAAGGTCTGTGGTTGACACACATTTAAGAGAAGGATCACGTTTTGTTCAGCCGGATAATCTCCACATGTCTCTCCTACTTTTATAATTTTTGAATCATAAATCTAGTCGCCAAAAGCGAAATGCTAACGTTATGCTATAAACGAACTACAAGCCAGTACAGCAGCAGGGTCGCACGACTTCAACGTCACGCCAACTTAAGATCGTTTCAACTGACTTGCACTGAAACTGCACTTTGAACACTTTAAATATATTAACATTTTAAACTGTATACCCCGTTTATCTAGGCCCTTTTTGTTTTGTTTTATGTATACCACGTTTATCTAGGCCCTTTTTGTTTTGTTTTATGTATACAAGTCACAATGTGGGAAACGATATTTCTGGATGTATAACACATGTAGAATTTGTTTACAATAAAGCTGACTTTGACTTCCGCGTGCTTGCATATTTTAACAAAGCTTTTCATTTTAGCCACACTGAATTTAACTAGAAGTCATGGCTGTGTCAATTACCAGTCTGATATCGTTTTACAAAGATGACAAGAAGAATGGAGATAGAGGAGAGAACCACTACAAGTCAGGACACGTACAACAGTGCAGCCTAGATGAAGGTGTGCTTACCGGTGTTGTCAGGGCTAGCATGAGGGACAAGGTTTATAGAGTGTCGGTGAGTAGTTATAGCAATAGTACCGTTAACCTAGAGTTAATTTATTCACATTAATTCCCATCAACAAATCCATTTTATGTGTCACATGAAATCTTTATTAGGCAAGGCAAGTTTATTTATATAGCACTTTTCAACACATGGCAATTCAAAGTGCTTTACAAAAAATGAAAGACATTAAGAAATGGCATTTAAAATCAGTCATTAAAAAGCAAAGCTAATAAAATAAACATTAAAAGAAAAAATACATGGATAAAAGTTACAGTGCAGTCTAAGATGTGAATAGTTCAATTAAAAGCAGCGGCAAAAAGAAAAGTCTTCTTGCTGGATTTAAAAGTAGTCAGAGTTGCAGCGGACCTGCAGGTTTCTGGGAGTTTGTTCCAGATGTTTGGAGCATAATAACTGAACGCTGTTTCTCCATGTTTAGTTCTGACTCTGGGGACAGAAAGCTGACCCGTCCCTGAAGACCTGAGAGATCGGGATGGTTCATCATTTAGCAGGAGGTCAGAAATGTATTTTGGGCCTAAACCATTCAGGGCTTTATAAACCAGCAGCAGTATTTAGAAATCTATTCTTTGACACACAGGAAGCCAGTGTAAAGACTTCAGAACAGGAGTGATGTGATCCACTTTCTTAGTGTTAGTGAGGACTGCAGCTTCCTAATAGATGTTTTAGTGAGACCTGTGAAGACACCATTGCAGTAGTCCAGTCTACTGAAGATAACGGGACAAGTTTTTCCAAATCCTGCTGTGACATTAGTCTTTTAATCCTAGATATGTTCTTTAGGTGATAGTAGGCTGATTTAGTAACTGTTTTAATGTGACTGTTGAAACTCAGGTCAGAGTCCATGACTACACCTAGATTTCTGGCTTTATCTGTTGGTTTGAACATTGCAGACTGAAGCTCAGCGCTAACTTTTATACGTTCCACCTTGGCTCCAAAAACCATTACCTCAGTTTTATCTTTGTTTAATTGGAGAAAGTTCTGACACATCCAGTCATTGATTTGTTCAATGCACTTACTCAGTGTTTGAAATGGAGCATAGTCTCCTGGTGAAATGGTTAGGTAAATGTGTGTGTCATCTGCATAGCTATGGTAACTTATTTTGTTGTTCTTCATTATCTGAGCCAGTGGTAGCATGTAGATGTTAAAGAGAAGAGGCCCCAAGATTACAAATTTTACACACCAGAAAACACAGAAATATCCATGAAATAAACATACAGTAGGCTATAATTGGGAAGGCATTACAAATGTAAATATATTTTAAATAATAAAACAATCCCACCACCACAGGTATCTACAGGAGAAGAGGGAATTCTCTCCACAAAATGTGAATGCCCAGGTGGAGAATGGAAATGCAGTCATGCGGCTGCATTAGCCATCTTTGCCATCCACACTTTCAGCTGCACTGACACCCCCTGTCAGTGGAAGAAGCCAAAGGCAGCTAAACGTACGCATTCAGTGGAGGAGCTATTTCCTCCAACCAATAACTCATTCAACCCGCTGACAAGAGAGCCCACCTCCGAAGATCGTGACTGGCTGAGAGACAGACTCGGGGGCAGGTTCTCAGGAATGTCTTGGCTTCTCTCCCCCGAGCCAGAAGAGGAACACTACAGCTTGGAAACACTTACTGTTCCTGAAATTCTCAAATCTGTTGGGCATCAGGGGCCTGAGGCAATTGTGGCAAGCATGGCATTGTCTGAGGAGCAACAGAGGGCAATTCAGGTGGCTACACTGGTCAGCGAACCAACCCAAACTGGCATTTGTTCAGGAAAGGAAGGTTGACTGCCAGCAACTTTGGAGCTGTCCTGAGGTCAAAGCGTGTGACTGCTTCCCTTAGTGCCAGGGTGCTAGGGCAACAACAGACCCTTGGTGGTGTTTTGTCTGTACAGTGGGGGACTATGAATGAATGTGAGGGCGTCAGGGCATTCACCACTGCAACCCAGATGCAGGTCCATGAGTCAGGTTTGTGGCTCTCCCAATCAGGAGTGTTGGGGGCATCTCCAGATGGTCTGGAAGGGTCTCCCGCTGTGCTGGAGGTAAAGTGTCCCTACGGAGCCAGGGAAATGACAATTAGTGAAGCATTGCAAGTCAAGGGCTTCTGTGTCAGTAAGGAAGGAGAAACATTCAGCCTGCGTGAGGAGCATCCTTACTGGCACCAAGTGCAAGGTCAGCTTCACCTCACTGCAAGAAAGAAGAAGAAATTAAGAAATTGTGAATCGTTTTTAATTTACATTTACTCGCCTTTGCAATGTTGTGGTTGTTAGAGTGTTACCCCCTAAACGCACCAGGAGCGTCTGCGCCGCGTTACGTTGCGGCTGCGCCACGCTGCGACCTCCTCCTGCGACCTAACACACCAGGCGCGTTTCAAAACGTTGCGGAAGCGGAGCGTCGTGTGTGCAGCCTCGCAGTTCTTAATTAACTTTAAAACATTAATATGTAGTTGTTACCTTCCACTCCACAAACTGCAGCGACTAAAAACCAGGCCTTGTCCTTTCTGATGTTGTCCTTGTAAAAAGCATTGGTTACATCGTATACAATGGTGTGTTTCTCCACTTCCATTATGAACTCCTCGTCGTCCATTGTGCGTATCGTAGTGGAGGTGTTGTGATGAAGGAGGGGGGTCTGCTAAATTAGTATATACGCAGGATGGGCCTGGCCCGGATGCTCACCTTTCCACTTCCTGCGAGGGGGGGGCTGCCTGTCCGACCTTACCTTACGGCTGCGCCGCGGCAAAAATAGGATTCATCCTAATTTTAGAGAAGCGCTGCGCCGAGCCGCTTCTGGGACGCGTCTGAGCCGTAACGCGGCGCGTGTGGTGGAATAGCACCCATTGACTAGAGTGGCCGCGATCCTTACGACCGCCGCGGCGCAGCCGTAACGCGGCGCAGACGCTCCTGGTGCGTTTAGGGGGTTAGGCTTCCTGTCAGCTCGTCTGTTGGGAAGATATAAAATATTAGTTTCATGGAAGTCACATCGTCACAAATAAGAGCATTAAGACATACAGTACATAGGCTAAAACAAAACATCTAAAGATATAACCTTGCACTTTGTCTCGTGAACATTTTCACTATTTTGACATTTTTATAGATCAAAATTGAACTAAAGAAATAAAGGTAGATTAATCCATATTGAAAATAGGTGTCAGCTGCTACACTAATTATAATAGTTATATTTCTTAATTAATTAAGATATTACTGTATTGATCCCAATTGGGGAAATGTTTGTGTTGCAGCAGCATAACAAGAAAAACAAAATATAAGTTATTATATACAAAAGTATGTTAGGGATGGAATATTAAATTGAATATAAAATGTACATGTGATGTTACGTCCAAGAGAAGCTATGGAGCAGAGAGTTCTCTGCCAGCCAGAGGTGATTTGTTATTAGTTCAATATGTCAAACTGATTTCCCTGACTACAATCTTTAGTTACACGGTGAAACGTTATGCTACTTGTACTAATTAGACTTATCATATAAGCCACACAGGTTTTAATAGGATGTATTCATTATCTTTACTTATTTTGCGGTCTTTTCAGCAGTGCCATCTCTAAAACGGCGATACACTACCCATCATTTACATTTCACCGTGACATGGACAACAATGTAACGTCAGCTTACCTCATGGCACGAATCCAGACTCTCCTTTGGAAAACATTGGCCGGGAAACGATAGAACGAGCACGTTTCATGCGAAGACCTGTGGCTGCAACCCGGAGCAAAGCAACCAACCATTGCGTAGCTAACTAGTAGCGCTAGCTTTAGCTAACGTTAGCCAACGAAACGAACTGCCGAGTAAAATTGGAAAACACTGGTAATTAATTGTTCTATAATTTATAAAACTACGGTGTTAAAAATGACCATTTCAAAAATAGAGATTCTAATGGTAAGATATAGATATACAGATACTAAAGAGACTACAGATAGGCTACTAAAGATAGGCAGGTACTTGCTTTCAAGCAGAACACAGGGGAAAACAAACTTAGCGGGAGTGTTTACGTGTGTAGGCGTAATGACGTACAACGGACTCGACCATTTCTGTAGTCCTATTCAGCCACTCGGTAACAACCATCGTTTTTCAGACACGTAAACTCTTCACAAATCACCAGTGGGGTCACTGCTGATGTATCTACTGTCGTAGAACAAAACGTGATTTATCTCTTAAATTTGTGTCAACCACAGACCTTATTTCGAGCTATTTTCCAAAACCCTATGGAGAAAATACATTGCTTTTTTGACGAAGGAACCGGAAGTGCTAAAAATGCTAACTTACTTCCGGGTTTTAGGACACGTCACTGCGGTTCTGTAGGCAAAATATTTTTCACTTTTTTTTCACCCTTATGCACCCCCGTAGATACATTTCCCCTATTTCTCATTAATTTCTCATCTTTCTCAAATAAAACGCACTCTACAACAGTCGTTAGACACGTTTTTAAGTCACGAATAAACATTGAAACTTCCAGTTCCTTTTAAAGACTGAAAAACACCCAAATGAAGCTGAACCTCGCGTACTGCCTACAGGCTGCTGATTTATACTCGCGCCTAATTACCTCCAGCCGCGGCTGAGCGTCTCGTGCAGATTGAAAGGGAAGGGAAAGGTAGAAGGACAGCACAGCAGTCTGTTGCGATGAAAACAAAGTGGTGTATCTATGTAATATGGAGTGTTTTATCACTTGGCATCCTCAGCTACGCACAGGACACTTATGAATCTCCATTCACCAGAAGGAAAACGCATTTTAAACGGCAACAATCCAAATCAGTCAAACATTTAACGACGGACGACAGAAAACCCCCCCACCAGTTAAATGCCATCCCTTCCCCATTGTCTGTACTCACTTCCGCGTGTATGCGTCCAGAGGAAAAGCTCCAGTCGGACTTTGCTTACCTGCAAGACGTTTCTGTCACCTGCTCCACGGCTGACTTTGTCTTGCGGGTCAAACCAGTTTTCTACGGCCATGGTGCCAATGCAGAGGAGCTGAGACTAGGCAGCGGCTGCAAAAGCAATGGGGGACACGGTGACCTGCTCTTCACGTACCCTCTGACGGCGTGTGGAGCCGTGCGGGAGGTAAGATTTGTGTTTCTTGTTCCCAGTCTCTGTCCCTGCATACTCTTAAAATCTCAGTGTCTAACCCTCTCTTGGACTTTGACAGTCGCCCCCCGGTTATCTGCTCTACAAATTCACACTCCATTATGAGCCTTCGCCAAAACGTTTCCCAACCAGAGCGCAGCGGATCGATGTGGACATTGAATGCCGTTATCAAAGGTTTGTCTCAGCTTTTTTTCATCATCGTGTGTGTGTGTGTGTGTGTGTGTGTGTGTGTGTGTGTGTGTGTGTGTGTGTGTGTGTGTGTGTGTGTGTGTGTGTGTGTGTGTGTGTGTGTGTGTGTGTGTGTGTGTGTGTGTGTGTGTGTGTGTGTGTGTGTGTGTGTGTGTGGGTGTGTGTGTGTGTGTGTGTGTGTGTGTGTGTGTGTGTGTGTGTGTGTGTGTGTGTGTGTGTGTGTGTGTGTGTGTGTGTGTGTGTGTGTGTGTGTGTGTGTGTGTGTGTGTGTGTGCTCGATTTTCACTATCTCCATGTCCAGGAACCACCATGTGCACAAGCTGACAGTGCAGCCCACCTGGGAGACTCCTGTTATGCGTAAAAAACTGAAGGGAAATGCAAATGACTTCCAGATGGAGTTGATGGATGGTATGTTTAAAGAACAGTAGACTAGGAATAAAGAGCTTCTGGCCCCATCTCATTTGATATATTTATGTTTTAGATTTGTGGAGCACACCTGCCCTGTCACGGGTGTACCAGCTTGGAAAGACGGTTAATTTCCAGATCTCTGCATCTCATCTCTCAACTGGTTCAAAACTGTACATCAATAGCTGCTATGCTTCACCATCCAGTGACTCTAAATCATCCCTCAAATACAGCATCATTGGCCATTTTGGGTGAGAAAAGTGGACGGTAGTGCATTTTTAGAAAAATCTTTTGGTTTGGGTTCTTTAGTGTCATATTGTTGTTGTCCACAGCTGTATGCTGGACAGTAAGAGCGACCCGGGGGCGTCTCGGTTCGTCTCTCGGACAGACAAGACCCTGAGATTCTCCATCCAGGCCTTCCAGTTCACTGCAGACCCTGACTCGGAGGTGAGTGTGGTTTATAATTATCTGGATTCTCCTAGTTATTCTTTAGCTGTGGCTTAACCCAGTTTCTTTTTTAGGTTAATATTCACTGCAAGTTATTAGTCTCATCTGAAGACCCGGGTCCTGCTCACAAATCATGCACCTACAAAAAGGACGGGTGAGATTTGGCACTTTAAACTACATTTCCATTACAGGACTGTAGTCTTTCACCTGTTTCCACATGGATTGAGAATATTTGTGTTGCATTTGCCATGACAGGTGGAAGGCCCTCTCTGGTGACAAGTCCATATGTGACTGCTGTGATTCACAGTGTGTGCCCTCTAAACTCCAGAGGGCCATGATGGAAGGTTTGACTTTTTTGTTGTTTTAAGACATGGATAGTATGCACCCATTCCTACTCGGATGTATTGGATTGTTGTGGTAGCTTTAAGTGGCACTAAGCAACATGTTTGTATCACTAGCTTACAATTATCTTATGACCCACCAAAAGTGGAATGGGAGAATGGACACCCTACAGATGTTTACGTGCATTAAGACAAGATGTTTATGTTTGACAAAGCAAATGAGGTATTATCATGAAATAAGAAAGTGTGCATTGTGACCATTTGGATAAAACCATGGGTGTTAACATGTTTTTAATTATATTGACACAATAGTAGTTAAAGGTTTTTACAGAGGGAATTTTCAATATCTCTTTGTAACACTGCAAAAATCTAAATCTAATATTTGACATGTTTATAGGAATAAAATGAAATGTATAAATCAGGATAGCGATACCCCCTCTGTACAATCCTTTGGAATATAGTAAGTGAAGTTGAGATATCTCAGGAGATTACTCTTTAGGAAAATGCTCTGCTAACTTTTGGTGACTTTAGGACTCATCTAGGAAAAGAAATAAAGGAAAATAAACACCTAAATGTGTATTTTTGGATGTTTTCATTTCAACTCGTTTTTAGAGAAAGGCATGTTATGGAAGCAACACATCCCAATCTCTCAAAATTGACCAGGTTATGCAACAAGCATTTTTTAATGTCTTACCTTAAGTTATATCAATGAAAGTGATAACACATTTCTACTTTTAACTTTTATATTTCAGGTTTTTCCAGCAGTGGGTCTTTGCTGGTCTCTGATCAGCCGTACACGACAGAAGATGACCTTCTACCAGTTGGCATTAGCGGAGTCGGCCATGTCACGATACATGACACCGATAAGCTACACAGTCAAGAGACCCCGCTGGAAAGTGATGATGTAGTGACTTATGATGATTACGACGAAGAGCTAGACTACGCATATGAAGAAGAGGAGGAAGAGGGGTTTGAAGAGGATGAAGAAGGAAGAGGGTTTATCCTTGGAGTGATGCCTGATTCAGAGGAGTTAGGATTTAGGGACAGGGTTTCAGTTGAGTCGAAGGTGAAGGATTCACATCAGTTAAAAGAGGATGGGTCAGGGTTTGTAGGGCGAGAAGAGAGTGAAGAGGAGGAGGAATTTAAAGGAGGAGAAGATGAGACCCATTGGAATCAGGAGGAGGCTGAAGTCTTGCGTCATTGGGAGCAGTTGGATGAAATCTTCACATCACAAGTCGTCCCACAGAGAGAATCACACCTGCCGGCCTCTGAAAGTGAGGAAGAGGAGAGGAAGCATACAGGTGGAGGTGAAGAGCATGAGAGGATTATGGAGGAGAGGAAGCATATGAGGATGATGGAGGAGAGGAAGCATACAGGTGGAGAGCATGAGGATGATGGAGGAGAGGAAGTATACAGGTGGAGGTGAAGAGCATGAGAGGATAATGGAGGAGAGGAAGCATACAGGTGGAGGTGAAGAGCATGAGAGGATGGAGAGGAAGCATACAGGTGGAGGTGAAGAGCATGAGAGGATGATGGAGGAGAGGAAGCATACAGGTGGAGGTGAAGTGCATGAGAGGATGATGGAGGAGAGGAAGCATACAGGTGGAGGTGAAGAGCATGAGAGGATGATGGAGTGGGAGGAAGACGACAGTCTAGAAGATTTCGTAGATGATGGAGAGAGTACCTGGTATTTCCCATGGAGGTAGCATTGGGTCAATGGATCGATCAGTATTCTGCTCAAAGACTGTAACCCCCATGATAGTAGGATATTCTGATTTATTTCAATAAAAAACATGAAAATGCAGCTGATGGATTTGTCATGAACTTAAGTTCTCAGTGTTTAAATGGCTGGAAGATTTGTATTGATATTCAACATTGATTCAAACGAGCCATGACAATTAAGAATAATGTCAACTCTGAAATGCCATAGTTTTACTTGCATATACCTGAGGCTTAAGAAAGAAGCAAACTAAAAATGGCAAGAATCAATATCATAAAAAAAAGATGCTCATTTGACGATTTGATCCGTCCATAAATCTTTATTCTTTCCATTATAAATGATTTCTTACAATACAGTGTCTGAAACCAGTTTGAAATATATTATAGTTCAATACAGAAATATCCCACTGTTGATCATCAACTGAGAAAGGGCTAAGCCTCCATTATCAGTAACTAAAAGCAACAAAAGATATTGCTTTGCAGGTCTGCTCATTGGTTCTGTGACATCTCATTGCACCCACAAAGAGCTTTTAATCATAAAATAGGACATGTGGGATTTTAGAGAACACATATTTGGACATGATTAAGCGATACAAACAAACTTGATTTTAAATGATACACAGGTTTAACACACATGAAAACAGGAAACAAATAACTTAAGAAAATTAATACTTTTTAACTAATATAATTGTTGTGGAAACCGTTTTGGAGAAAATATAGAACAGAACTCTGTAGAACAGATCCATCAATGCTGGATATTTTGAATGTACAAAATCATGCTATATTTACAGATGAGCGCCCAAAAGTCCCATTGTTAAATCTAAAGCTGGTTCAGCAGGACATACGTCGATGTGACACTAGAGGGTGGTATATTCCCATCTCATGCAACGGAAAGCTCAGAAGCACCTCTGGCAAAAGAAAATATGCTGTATTCATTCCTGGTAAAAATGCAAACTTGAGAAAATGAAGACCCACACCATTAACGTTAAAGTTGGAGAATTTCCTTTAAAATCCAGAACTTTTACAAATGCAATCCTTGAGATAAGCATCTCATCCATCCAAATCCAGTGTCTTGCTTCTCACACAAAGCCCTTGCAGATTCAGTGTTATTGGTAAGTCCTTCCCAGGTCTCCTTCAGTCTTTACAATCATGTGGATGGCGTCTCTCCTTCAACAGTACCTGCTGTCCCATTTGTTTTCTCCGTAGCATCTGAGGTTGGACAAGAAAAATAGTCAGTTTAATGAAATCAGAAAAGTTACATCATAAAATAAAAAAACGGATTTAAACATTATCATAAACCTATATGAGCTGCTTTAGCTGTTACGTATAGAGGCATTTATAACAAAAGTGAAACCAGGTCAAAACAAACTATCTTCTTGAATTAGCTGAATTTATTAAGATGGTCGCTGACCTGGAATACAGTTTGAGAGTATTACGGTCGAAATTATATGATTGTGGGAAACATGGTTTATAGCATTTTAGCATGCTGACGTTAGCATCTATCATTAGATTGCTGTTCAGAAGTAAAGCGTTTCAGAGACTGTATAGACTTTGAGACTTGTTTATCAATTACAGACTAACTCCAATATTTTTTATTTAAATTGAATAATCTCTCTTACCATTGACACCGTCTTGCAGTGCTTCCTGTCCTGCAGTCTGCTCCGTCCCTTCACTGTCCTCGATCTCTTTCCCCTTTGTTTTTGGTTTCCTTGCAACGGGTGGTGGCACCTTAACTTCCTTCTTGACCCACTTCGCTTCGCCTGCCACCTTCTGTACGGTGGCCATGTCCTCCGGTGCCGGCTTGGTCTCGATCACCACCCTCTTGTTGCTCTTGGAGAAGATAAAGCTTGCTGTGCTGCAGGGGGACTTTTGGGAGACTTTTGGCGACGTTGGGGAGTTCAAACTGAGGCGGGATGCGGGGCCGGTTTTTGATCTGGCCGCTGTCCTCAGGCGGATGGCCTCCTGCAGGTTCATGGAAGGAGAGGCCGTCATGGCAGGTGGAGACCTTTTCGCTGGGGTTGGGGAGGCAGGCAGTACCAAAACAGAATGGGTCTCTGGCAGAGCTAGTTGTTCAGTGTCTGTGGCAGGGGGTGAGGCGGGTGGTGAAGATGTGGTTGGTGGTGAATATGTGGTTGGTGGTGAGAGGATTATCAGAGACCTTCTGATGGGCTTCTGAGGAGCCTCACCACTGGCGGATGAGGGGGGGGCAGGGTTGCTGGGCTGCTGCTTCCTCATGGTAACCTCCACCGCTGCTGGCTCCTGAGCTTTAGGAGGCTCAGGGCTGCTGCTGACTGACCGCAGCTTGACCATCTCCAGAAGGGAGGGGCTGACAATGAGGGAGGGTCCCTCCTGTCCAGCGGGGGCAGAGGTCGGCTCCGGGGTTTGGTTCTCTGTGCTTACAGGACTAGGCTGCTCCTTAATGCTGGCAAGGCCCTGCAAAGGTAAAGGTGGAGCTAAAGGAATGTTTACAGGTGGAGAAGGAGCAGGTTCTTCAGCCTTTTCTGGTGGGATAGAGACTTCTGGGGAAGGGGAGGGCTCCTGGGTCACTGGACCATGGGTGTTCAGGGGTACAACCTGAGGGTGGAGGAGAAGCTGTATAGGAGGTGGAGGGGGAATACTCTGAGGGGGAGTGAGAGTACTGTGAGATGAAACTGAGATAGTTTCAGATTCAACCACGGAGCTCTCTCCAGGCAGATCAAGTTCTTTCGCTGGTGGATTTGGCTGTGATGGTAGGGAAGGTGGAGGAGGAATACTTAGTGGTGGAGTAAAGCTCTTAACAGGTGTGGCCTCCTCAGAAGATTGACAGGCCTTCTCTTGAGCAGATGGAGGAGACACTTCTTCAGTGGACAGACAGGATATGTCTTCAGGACCTGGTGGAGTGGAGACCTCGATAACTGGTGGAGGAGATACCACCTCATTGACGTGAGCAGGGGGGGCCTCCTTTGGTTCCAAAGGAGTAACCTTAACAAGGGGCGGAGGAGTAATTTCTTTGAGTGGTGTAGAAGATACCTCCTTGGGTGGTGACGGAGGGGAAGTTTCTTTAGGTGGTGATGGAGGAGAAATACCCTTAGGCGATGGTTGAGGAGACATTTCTTTAGGCGGTGTTGGAGGGGATGACTTTTTAGGTGATGGTGGAGGAGAAACGTTCTTGGGTGGTGGTGGAGAGACCTCTTTAGGTGGTGGCGGAGAAACAACCTGCTTAGGTGGTGTCGGAGGGGAAGTTTCTTTGGGTGGTGGCGGAGGAGGAATATCCTTAGATTTGGGCGGAGGGGAAGTTACTTTAGGAGGTGGTGGAGTGACTTGTTTAGGTAGCAGTGGAGAAGAGACCTTTTTGATTGTAGGAGGGGACACTACATTAACTGGTGGAGGGGGAGCCCTGTATGGTGGGGGAGGTGGGATATTCAGGGGTGGAGGTCCCTGGTCTGTGATCACCACTGATATAACGGACGTAGTTGTACACGTGGAGCCAGCACCAGAAGAGGAGTTCTCCAATGGCACCTGAACAGGTAACACGAACCCCACCTCACCGAACATGGGGGGAGGCAGAAGAGGGAAGTCAATATCATCAGGCCCATTGAGGCCCACTTTTGCCATTGGTGGAGGCGGTGGGGGCCAGGAGGCTTCGGGGGACACAACGACTGATGGGGTTGGGGGTTGGGGAGGCTGGTGCGCCGGAGGAGGAGAGGGAGATGGAGTAATGCGTGTTAATGAAATGGTGGTTAACGTATCCATGTGAGTCTTTACATCTGGGTCTTGTGTGGATGCCGGTTTGACCTCTTCTTCTCTCACCACTGATAGCCTTCCTTCACGCTTCTCTACGGCCTTCACTAACATGCTGCTTATTATGTCACTTGCTCTCACTTTCTCCTCTTTCCCATTTCCTTTCAAATCAACGTTCTGCTCAGCCAGTCTGTCGAGGTTCTCTTTGTGAACCTCTGCACTCAAAATCCCACTTTCTTGACCTTTCTTTGTTTCCAGAACACGGAGGGCTCCGCTAATGGACTCCACTGTTACATTCAGATTATTTGCAGATGCAGAAGGAGACTGCCTCTGTGGTCTCCTGTCCTTTGGATTTCTCTTTATGATGGCGTAAAGGTTATCAGGCGCCGGGGGTCCCAGCAGCAGCTCAAATGAACGCTTGCTGTGAGCCCACACCTCTGGAGGAGGCGGTGGAGGTGCGTGGATTTTAGGTGGCGGAGGGATGTTGAAGAGTTCCCTCAAGGCCCTTACAGAAGGGCCGACAGTTTCAACTGTGGTGACAGGTTTGAGTTCCTCACGGAGAGGAGGTGGCGTTGAACCAGACCCAGGAAATAACCGTTGAAACTTTGCGAAGATGCCACTCTTGTGCCTCGGAGATGGGCTGTGGGACTCTTTGGAAACCTGTGTGGATGTGCCTTCTTGGCTGGAGTAGCCACTGGATGGAGAGACTATTCTCCTAAGCTTATTGTCGGGATCCTTCTTCTCTTCTGAAGAGTCTTTCGCTCTTTCGGCTTCCTCTGATTTTCGGGCCTGCACCTGGGATCTGATGGGGCTAAATGACACAGAGCCTGTAGAGTCCTCCAGTGAACTCGTGTCAGCGGTATATCCAGGGCTGGAGGGCGAAGATCCCAATTTATTTTGTTCATCTTCCTCGCCTGAAGCTGAGGTGTTATTTAGAGAGGATTCCCTTGAGTTGACCCTAACTTCTGCCAGATCCCTGGACCGCCGCTTCATCTTATTGTGGAGGGAAAAGGTGCGGCTCGGAGGAGGAGGAGCCCTCTTGGGCTTCATGACGGAGAGGCTACGTGAAAAGGGCGCCTCCGTCTTAACCTCGTCTCCTTTAACAATGAGCTTGCCATTGGAGTTGCATTTTGAAGCCCTGCTGATGGAGGAGTGAACACTGATTTTGTCCTCTTTAGCATCTCCATCCTGGGACCTCTTCTGTCTTGGGGTGCTGCTGCTGGAGATGGTGGAAGAGTCCGATACCAAGGTGTCTGAGGACTCAGAGTTGCTCCAACAAGAGCTGTCGGACATATTGTGAGTGTAGTTGCGGGAGGCAGAGGTGATGTTGGAGGCTCTGGAGGAAGAGGTTCTGGAGGAAGAGGCTCTGGAGGAAGCCCTGGAGGAGGCCGGGCTGGACATCACCAGGCTGCTCTTACTGACGGTGCGCACGCTGTTGCGACTCCGTCCACGGCTGATTTCCACCACATCAATGGAGGGTGGCAACACAGCATTTGGAATGATTTTGGACATGTAGGGTGCCTGGGGGGACATGGACATTACAGGGCTGGGCAGCTCCGGCTGGAGGCTGTCAGAAGTGGTCGTACCGGGAACGGCCAAGGAGTGAGGCCTCTGCCCATCTGACAGCTCGGGGCCCAGGTGATTCAGCAGGGCCAGGTCATCCCTATGACCAGCATTGGGGGCACCGAGCCGCTCAAGATGGTGTTTGTGGAGGGGATGGATGAGGCTCATGTCCTGAAGGCTGGCACCAGCTCTGGTTTGTGACTGAGGCCTATAGGCTGTTGGGCTGTTGTCAGATTCACCATTATAAAGATGCTCCTCATCTAACCTCTGAGTCAGTGACCAACCCACTCTGTCCAGACCTGATGAGAGAAGACAAGTTCATAGTTATTATTTAGGAAATGAACGCACAAAGAAACAATCTATCATCAATTTGTTCTAGATAGAAGACCGTAACACAGGCTTATTCAATTGGCTGTATACATTAATACAATTTCAAAGCTAAAGAAGAAATACATCTGGGAAAACTCAATTTGTTTGTGGACACTCCAGCCAAAGTTTTCTCCCCCATTTGAAAATTAAAACACAGACTATTTGTGAGGAGCATAACTCTTCTTATCTTATGTTTTGAAGAGAATATGTGTATGGAACGTATCTATAACAGGAATGCACTATAAACACAAACCAGGAAAAAGAAAGAGGTGAGGTGGGTCAATTAACCACCTCAGAATAATAGCTCAGCTCTATGAAAAAGTGGCCATCTAAACAATATAAATGTATAACCCTGCAGTAACATAACCACCTTTTGATATCATTTTAAATACAGCACATACAAATGAAAAAGAAATGTATAGATGCATGTATTTTGTAAGTTATGATTAGCTGCATACCCAGTTCTCTCTGAACATGCTGTGGGATTCCCCCGACAGTCTTCCTGTGTTTTCTCCTCGTCTTGGTCTTTTCTGACTTTTTCCCATGATTCAAGGGCCTGAATGTTGATCCTGGGCAGACAGAGGCAAGAGAGAAACATTAGAAAAACATCATGATGAAACAACCTACACATCTCACCAATTACATGTTTTATCTGTAAATGTATGTGTGCATCATCATATGTTGTATAAAATATGTACTTTCAAGTAGGTAGTAATAGCTTTTTACGGTTGTGGTTAAGTTACCTTGCCTGGTGAGACCAGAGCGGGAGGACCTCGTGGACACAGATGATTGTACAGAGACGACAGAAGATGAGTCAGCAATAGTGCTGTCTGTCATAAACCCTTCCCCGTCCGTTTGGACCGTCATGTTCGACTGGCAAAAAGGAGAGACAATCTTTTGTTAAAAAAAAATCTGTACATGGAACTTTGTGTTCCAAAAAAGGCAATTCTAGGTAAGATGTGTCACTTACAATTGTGCTCATGTTGTCCTGGAACTCCATTCCATTATTGGTTTCTGCACAAGAGAGAAATATTATATTAGCAATTAAAATTCTAAGCAGTGTTTATATCCTGTGGTGCACACCCTCTTGAGCAATATGCAAACAGTTGGCACACCTCTAATTGACTGCACATGTGTATGACTAAGTCACTAGAGCGCTTTGTACCTTCCTGCTGCATCATTTTCAGTCCCTCCAGGGCCTCAGTGTGGAGGTTCTCCAAGTACTCGGGCCTGCTGGCCTCGATGAAAACATTCTCCTGTAACAGCGGGGGGGCCGGGGTCTTGTCATTGTCATCTCGCTTTTGGACAGCTTGAAGAGAGAGAGAGGAGAGAGGGGATCAGCCTGGATCAACTAAAAGCTGTGTGTTACTGTTACAGTAGATAAAGGGGGCCATATGGCCAGGGTGAGGTCCTTCAGGTGTCTGCCAGAAACATTTAAGTACAATAGATTGTTTGACGGTTAATTACACGAATGTGCGATTAAAAAGGCTGAACTTCCTCATCCTCACGCAGGATTAAACTCCAGTGCAGTACAGTGACTTTTAGGAAAGGATTATCATATTAAAAATCTATCCGGCACCAGGTAGGAAAATCATATTCGCAGGTTTAACTGCTCTCGAGAAGACTGTAATACAGTACCTAAGCCTTCATTGATAAAACAATGGTTACATCATTTTAGCGATATTGCTCTAAAAAGGGAATATTATTAGCCGTTATTCCTAAAGTACAGGTGTCCACTGTAGAGTGTTATATTGTGTTTTATATTGGTGACTTTATTGCAAGGAAATGGTAATATGTATAAAGTATGTTAAGAACTGTTTGTTTGTTTAATAATTCTTGTCTTTGGTATGTTGTCTACAACGATTTTCACGTCACAAAAATCCACCGTCAGGTAATATGCTCAGTATTGCAAATCTTCTTGGAGCCAAAGTATCATTAAATTACACAATGTAAATTAAACTAAATAAATTACAGTCAAATCTTGTTCATGCAAAATGTACCAGTTCAACCTTTTGTTAACCAATTATAACACACCTGAAATTCAGCATGTGACATGAGCACTATTGTGGCTTGTGAATAATTCTGTGTTGATCGCGGTCATGTTTGCATTATAAAAGGACTTCAAAGTCAGACACTTGAGAGAAACCAAGATAAAAAGAAAAACCTGACGTTACAGTAGCTAAGATTTGCTGACCAACAGGCATGCCTTTGAACTCTAGGAATGATGTGGTGCTCGCACACTCCCAGGACTCAGTCTGGGATCATTGGCCTAACAACCTGCTAAGACACTTTTATGTAATGTCTCAGCTGCTCCACACTGTACTCTACTGTCCGCTCTGTCTGTAAGACCACGCTGCAATTAGCTAGCCATGTGCTCACTGATCGTTTTACCACTGTCTGTTTTGTAACGGCATTAGAGTTGCTCCCAATAAGCAATTATCTATGAATATGCAAAACTCTAGTTACCTTATTCTATTTTAAAGCAACTGTTAGTTGCAAGAGTGAGAAATCACAGCATATCAGATAAGAAGAGATAACAAACTGACAGTAGTGTTTATGGTCCACAGTGATAGTAAATGACCACAATTAGATTACTTTACTACGTCTATGGAAGCAAGTGGATCCAGCCAGTCTGGGTCATACTTGAAAAGCAGTTTCAACAATCAGAAAGGAAGCAATAAAGTCATAAACAAATCTAATGTTATCTGCTAATTTCCAACAAGTGTGGTGTTCGGACTCACCTTTCCTCCTGAAGAGAGTTGGTAAGCAGTAGTAATTTGTACTACAGTTATTAGTCAGAAGCAGTACCATAGTTGCAAGTGAAGTGCTCCAAAAGTACGCTGAAACTAGGCCAACGTTGGGTTAAAGAAAGAGGAAGAAAAATATGATCTAGATCAAATCCGTCAGTTTGAAAAACATCCTGGTAAAATCACTCCTGATCACAGCAGGATGAGAGTCTTTCTTGTTTTCCTTTTAGGTCCATGCAGAGCGTTGAAGGTCTCTACAGCCAATAGACAATCAGAGCTCAGACTAATCCTCAGCAGCCTAATTCCTGCCAGCTCTCTCTACTAGGTCTCCCCCACTCGCTGCCCAGCATCCCACTGTTGCCCCCCATCCGTGGGCACGCTCGCCCCGGATTGGTCAGTCAGGGCACAGATCAAAATGAGATCATACATGTAAACATTGAAGGGAAGGGAAAGCTGTTGTCAGGGATTTTGGAGGTATAGAGCGTCACTTGAGCCCCAGCTTTGGAAATAAACACCACAACACTCCTTTGTTAGATTATACAACATTTTCACTGAAGTACTACGTTAACACCCCAAATGTGTATACTTCCTCACAATTTATTATGGGACATATAATTGTATTGTTTTTGCCACAAGGGGGAGTAAGCGAATTCAAATATATTCTATTTCTTTAAATAAGATTAAAAACATGTTTGGAAAGAGGGCTGCAGTCCCCTATTGTTCCCTGCAGCATTGCCTCAGATTTGATAATGAAAGACCTAAATAACTCAGTTAATCTAGAGCTGCTGTATAAAGATGGATTTAAAGATCAGAGCATTTAACACCTTTTTAACCGTTTTTTAGGGCAAACTTGTGTTGACTATTTCTTCAGCTTTTTTCTTTTTGTTTTCTGTTTAGAGCACTTCAAACTGCAGCTAAGGGGGTTTTGTCACTTCCTGGTGTGCGAAGCAGACATGACGAGGAATGTATGCCATCTGAACAAATGGAAAACATTCCCATGGTCGTGATGCTACCTAGTGACTCAAGACAAAAGCAGTTTACAAAATAAAATAAAATAAATGAACCATATGTGTGTAAGCAGCCCATAGCAACGAGTGGAAAAAAAAGATCACCATTTCACCGCTTAAGTGGAGGCTTCAACCTCTGGATGTAAACAGAGAGTTGATATGCATGTGTGGGGTGAAGTCAGTGTGGGACAACACTTATCTGGTTACCATGACAGCACACACTCCGCTGGAGTGACGGGTGGGGCCGGCCACACGTTAACGAGGGGTCATGTTATCACTGGTTCTGTGGTCACATTGTTATTGTGTACAAATGAATCACTGACATATTAAAGATACCATCTGTCACTGAAGCCGGCGATATTGACGGGCTGGTTGTGATTATTTATGAACAGCAAACTGATGTTTACAGCGTGGATTTGGATAAACAGATTAATCCTATGGATTTGATACTGCGTGATCAGATCTAAGTTATCTGTTTCAGCCCCTCGTGAAAAACAACGTGTTGAAGAAATGCTCTTTGTGGGAATCGTAATGAATTATCATTACATTTCTGACATGTAACTAATGGTGGGATTAAAGTAGAGCAAAGATCTGTTGGCAAATGTAAAAGATGTAATGTTTTGGCAGTAAACAGAGACAGAAGGGCTTCAGGAGACATGTTGCGTCATCTACTAACAAATTACAACCAGCGACACAGACGGCGATGAAGTGTGTTTATGATACGCAACCATGGTAATATATTGTACAATTTAGCTATGAATACCAATTTCAAAATAATGAGCACTGATCTTTGAATTGATAAAGATTGAGAAAGTAAGACCATGAATAGTAAGGGTTTATTAACCCTTTTTTTCTGTCTATTTAAAAAAGCAAGGCTTCAAAATTACAACATTTAACATTTACTAAACCTTTTTAGCACCTAGCCTACGATCAACAGTTTATCTATGGCCAACAGCCTGTTGTAAAAAGATCAGGACAAGTCTTAGTCTCTTTCAAAGTGTATTTATTAGGTAAAGTTCTTGATTACGTTTACGCTGAAAATACTGAATCCTTAGGTCAAATGTAACTTTATTGGAGTTACAGATTCTGATATCAGCCTTGTTTTAAAATCCAGCCCCGGGTTACTTAAATTCCCAGAAAAAACCTACTGACCACACTGTCCTCAGTGGCTACAGCTTTCTGTTAGATATTTAAATTTACTACAAAAGCAATGGACAACATATCACTTTTTGTGATGATCTCCGGTAGCGCGTCATGTGCTAAACGGCCATAATGACAGAAAGAAGGGAGTAGAAGGAAAGACACGTTGCACCGCTTCAGAATGTAGTTCAAATGTAAAGAGCAACAGTTGGAAACCCTAGCTTTAGATTTAGCACCACACACAGACATTAACACAGACGCTGACGTGATGGGACTCCGGCTTCATGGGAATCAAACATATGCAAATACCCCACACACACACCTTACGTTCCTGTCCTAACTTGCCCCTCGCTCTTGTTTTGCCCCGTGAGGCAGACAGCCATGTTGCAGAGACGTTCTCTCCGGCTCTGAGGGTGCTGTCTGCCAGGTGCTTAAGCCTCGCTAATCAGCACCAACCCAACTGAACGCACTGTGATGACAGTAGGAAAGGGCTGGAGGCTCACTCTTCCTCTAAAAGCAACAGTCTTGCTACACTGACCGGACACATCCTGATCAAAGTGTGTGCACTACTGACTATTTTCACACTCTTGGTTTTCAATGAATTAAATATCAACACCTCAGTTGAAAGAAAGGAAGGCCGAAGCATGGTGTGACAAGGAACGACAACAATCCATGTAACAGATACACCTGCATCCTCAGGCACGCAGGGTTACACTCTATTACACTGTCAGACTACACAATTTGTTCGCCAGCAGACCAGCATGCATCAGGTGTACCTCCAATAATAAACCCAGGGTGCACACAGATGCATTTGATGGCAAATATTTTGCAGGTGGCCATTTTTTTTTTCTACAGTCATCCTCCTTGGAATCCAAACAGATTTCTCCCATTATATTGCCATTTAAAAAGGTCAAAGGTGAGCAAATTACCAGTGCTAGCTTCATAGTGCGAAAGTTTCTCTCAAAAAGCCATAAGCAACACATCAAAATCCCATTAAAAATGATGCAGGAGAATGTAAAATAGTCAGGCCTGCTTGTGCCTGTTTAATGTAGGCATAGCGTTGCGTTGATACCAGACAATAAAACAGGTTTATTAGTAGAACAACTGTGAGACACAAATTACTGGGTGTATTTAAGGTCACATTTTGAGGTAATTGATAAGTGTTAGTTACGATTAAAGAAAGAAATGTATTAGCTACTCTAGAGTATCACAAGCAACAAACTATTTTCAAACCATATTAGCTATTTTTGAGCCATGCTAGCGGTGTTAGCCTATTGCTTGATCCACCACTTTGGTCCAGACATCAATATCTCAACATCTATTGAACAAAATGCTACGAAATATGGAAACTGACATTTATATTCCCCAGAGGATAAATCCTAGTGACTTTGGGCAACCCCTGATTTTCCTCCTCTGGTGACAATGGTAAACACTAGCTGCTATAGCTTAGCAAGTTGATATCAGACAAGGCATGTGAGAATGCTAACTTTGCAGTAGTTTTTAATGTATACAAAACATTGAAAATACATACAGCATTACAAAGCTGCATGCATGTCTAAAGAGCAGGTTGTGGTGATATAAACCGTGAAAGTCCCTCTTTTACATATGAGCAGGCTTATCACAGTTCCAGTCAGCGAATATCTCCAGTGAGAACAGTGTGTTCTTGAAAAGGAAAACATGTATGACCAACACTGCTACACCACCAAGGTTATCTGCACCAACAGTGAATTTCTACCCTTCACATGTGCCCCATTGCTTGAACACTGCCTCATTTGACTACAAAAGCTATGACGGACGACTCACAAAAGTTTCCAAGCGCATATTTGTCAGTCTCTCTGTCAACATGCCGCAGTTGGTTGGCTAACATGTTTTCTTTCGTTACAATAGCCTAGCAGTCGGTGCAGAGCCATAGTAACATATCTGCACATCTTGACAATGAAACAATGTTATGCCTTCATAAATAATAACTGATGCTTTTGGCAGTGCCGTTTCCTTTGGTAACACTGACACCAAACACAGGATTGACAAAGAATAAAAGCCACTTGATGAAATGAAACTGGAGCGCATTATTGAGTTGTAACCAGAGGGCAAACTGCCACTTTGTAAACTTCTCTTACCATTTGAGTGACCTAAATATGATCTCCTCTGACATTTGGGTGTGGTGACTTTTCACATATTGCAATAAAATCCCCTTAAATCCCCAAAGAACCCTGTGATTGAACACAAGCATTACTGCAGCTGTTTACTATACAGATAGTCAAGTCCTCATGTAGAGAAATTCCCACAACGTCAGCATTGGCTCCATTCTCACGCAACACCTGAGCAGATGGATGCCCTTGTGTCAGCTTAGTCTCAGATATTTTATATACAAAGGGAACTTAAAGTACAACAGAAGTTAATTCTTATCCTCGCTCTAGTGTGACGTTTTTATTTAACAAAGCTCATGGTAGGATAACAAGTGCTTTTCATATAAAGTCCAAATAATATGTCTCAAAGGCATACACCTCCCTACTTGCTGTTTTCTCGGTCACACGCCAGCTTCCCTCAACCTGCTCTCCAGCCCTTCCTGTTATTGTGTCATCATCATAACACAGCTTCAATAACTACAATGACATGCATCTAGTGTTGTAAACAATATTAAAAGGTTCCACTCTTGAAAGCATTACATTATTTCAGAAAGTTGTGCTTTCTACAGTTACTGTTGTGTCAACATTTACAATCATTTTGTGGGGATTTGTTTCCGATTCACTTGTCGTTAAAACAAATATCAGTATATGATATTAACCACATTTTATTGACAGATTTATTTACAACATGTTTGCGGGAGCCGATGGTAATCCAGTTGGAGCAGGATTAAGAACAATATTCCCACAAAAGGGAAACACTTCCCTGTTACTTCCTTGTTTGCACTTACTTCCCTAAATGGACAATGTAAAGCCATTTTTCCGTCAGTCTTTTACTTCTTCTACTTCCTGCCATGCCAAAGCTGAAAACTCTAGCTCTACTGATGTGTACCAATGCTGCACCGGTTAACTATCATGGCTTTACACTGCATTAGAAACAGTCAGAAAATAAAGTAAAGCAACAGATACATGTAAGGCTTAATGTTCTTAAGTTAGTGTCTGTAACAAAATAATCAACAAACAAAGACGAATGAACAGGGTCATATGATCTGTCACCAACCACAAACACGAAGCACTCCTTATTCTAACCTCCTAAAATAAATCTCTTAATGGAGCTCAGGAATGTGAGGAATCTCTTAAGGAGTGTTCGGAGTAAACCGGTGACCTTCTGCATGTACCGTGGCAGGACTGTATGACCTCATTAGTCTTTCCATCACCTTATTTCCATTTATCCAAACCAGTGGCATTCCTCTTCAAACCAACTCTAAAGCAAAGACAGGAGTTGACCGGCCAGAGTTGCCTCAGAGAAGCCGGCCATTTACTTTGACACAGGATCGAGAAACTGACAGCCAACAGGGACATGAATCAATGTCACACAGGTAAGCCGATGAGGGTGTAGGGAATTAGACAAATGGAAGCAAATGATCTTGCGAGGACAGATCATCTCAGAGCTTTGGCTCAGGATGAAACCTTGTCCAGGTAATCAGAGAAGACAATGCAAAGTTAATGGGTTTACCACACTGAAAGGTCCCAGAGGCCGGAGTTTATCGCTCCAAAACCTGCTACTGCGCATTTCCCTCTTAGGTCAAACTCCATGTTTACAAGAACGATTCCCACAAGAGCAAAGGGTAAAGTAACCCCATACAGGTTTTGGATGCTCACCCTCAGGGAATCTAAAGCAAATACAATGAGAGGTTAAGTTGTCCGTTGTGTTAACAGCAGCTTACTTTGTCAGGGATTTCTCATATCAGAACTAATTCAAGTTGGTCAACTTCCCAAAAACATACTATCCCAAAAGATTCCCATTTTGAGAGATCGATCCATTAAACAATTAAATTACCTTTAGTTAAAAGAGAGATGTGTAAATGTGACTTCAACATTAACTTCCACAGTAGTTTGGGTTACCCGCAAGCATTGAGAGATGGAAAAGATCTGAGTAAATTGCATTCTGGTAACAAATAAAAAAAGTTGATAAATGTCAGCATTCCTTGCTTTGTATTGATGTGTAAAAAAAAACATTTAGAAAAGTTGGTTCGTATCAATGAATCTACAGATACTGTATTTTCTAAATTAAATCATTTCAAAATTAACATAACATGGCTTGTTTCATTCGTTTTGTTAATGAAATAGAAAAGCTTGCTAGTTTGATATGAGTTTGATACAAAGTCGATCATACTAGTCGCATTTGCACACCTCCATGTGACCCATGGTACCAATGAGAGGACGGGTCAGGAGAAACAGAACCCCTTGTTCCTTGCTCACTGTAAACGGTCGTGGCATGGATTTTAATTAACTGGCACTGGGCCTGCCATACCAGGCATTTAGTGGGCAGGAGGCCCCACTGGCATCAATACAGATCATCATCAGGGGCTCAGCTGGAGGCATTCAATTTTCTTGGCAAGTGTGTTGCATTTGCAGTGTGTCCTGCTCCTGCAATAAATCTCCACTGGATGCATTTTGGTCGCTGAGCTCCTTCTTTGACCGGAGGAAGTGTCTGGTGAAGGGTTTGAAAGCAGCACCAATGATCTGCATGTCACGCAAGACACATTGACTGATGAGAGCCCAACAGCAGCATATGTTAATACCTGACACATAAGTCACGTTAAACAGTTGACATGTTCGGCTTTTTATTGATGTATTTCTGCAACCTTAAGGCTTTTACCTTAAGTCAATAGATTTAAAGAATATTCATTGCAGCTGCACTCACAACAATGATTAAAAGCTTCAGAAATCTACTTGTTTCAGTCATTATTATAAAGGGAATATGTGGCAAAGTGAAGGAGAAGAATTGTATAGCCTCTACCCGTTGAGGGAGGTAGCCTCTAAGCTGACCTTGGCAGAGGAGAAATACCTTATCTGTCTTCACAGTTTACTTTCTCCTACAGAACTCTGAGCCTCACACTGCTTGTTTAACTAACCAAAAGTAGCACAATTAAGTCCAACGATTGTGTAACGCAGTCTACATACTCATGCTTCAGTCAATGCTGACGCTGTTGTCTATGCATTCGCCACAACCACAGATGTGAC
The DNA here is from genome assembly GCF_902827115.2 of Pseudochaenichthys georgianus. NCBI lineage: Eukaryota > Metazoa > Chordata > Actinopteri > Perciformes > Channichthyidae > Pseudochaenichthys > Pseudochaenichthys georgianus. The sequence continues at coordinate 18,623,740 of NC_047524.1, read as the reverse complement.
TAAAAACGTGTTTATACATATTCATCTTTCCAGCATAACTACAAGGATGGAGAAGAGGCAACACAAAAAAAATCAGGCGGGGCCTCCTTGGTCTGTAAAGCAATTAGCAAAGACTGCGCAAGCGCTGGCACAAAAACAACCTGAACACTGTGTGCCCTTTTTCTGTTTTTGCATAATTCTACTCAGTAGGACATGGTTTTGCTGGATGATGTTGTTGTGTCACGTCTGACAGCATCAAGGTTTGACTAATGAGAGTGTAAAACTAAAGAAAGTACCTACAGTGTGTGGGGGGGGGCTGTTTTCACAGAAGAGAAAACAGGACTGGTTTAGTTTATTGCGCTGACATACGAGTGCAAATGTGCAAGCTCCAACAAGAACCCAAAGCTCTGTGCAAAGTGTGTTGCTGCAATATCCATGGGAGCGTGTGAATAATAGCTTTTCGTTTGTGTTCACTTTGTGTGTTTGTCGGGTTTTACTTGGGTTGTTCACTGTGTAGGTGAACGTGTGTGGTGGCAAAAAAGTTCAAACTAAATAAACCGTCCACCTCCAAGTATATCGGGGCCGCCAGAGCAACACTTAACCCTCCACATAACCTGAAGACCAGGGCCCATTCTCATTTCATCAAATCCCCCTCCTCGACTCCTCGGTCCTCCGGTAGTGACCCGGAAATGAATTTCAGCGCGCCATGTTGAAGGACATCTCATTTCTCTAAATGCACTTCGAGGACCGAGGATCGAGCGTCGAGGAGGTTCTCTGGAGGAGCTCTAACCGAGGATACACTGATGGGGTCCTCCACGGCTCCTTCGTGGATGCATTTCCGGGAACAGAGATGTTTCAAAGAGTCGTGACGCACGGTCGGACTTATCTCAGCCAATGACAGCTCTGCATGCATCCCCTGGATATTATTTTATTAACTGCTCTCATCGCGACGCGATGTTTACAGTGAGAACAGCTGTGAGGTCCGTGTAGAAAGCAGAGCAGTGTGTAAGATATATATCACTCAGTATAACAGGCCTACATTACTCTCTGTATTTGCTGTAGTTTAGTAGATATCTACAAACAAAGAGTCGATATTTTTCTAAAACCATTTAGTGATTCACAATAAAATACACAACGGCTGTAGCCTGATTATATGCTTTAGGAGCTGTATGTGTGTGTGGTACAGTGTGTAGGTGTTTGTGTTGTACAGTGCGTAGATGCAGCGGACAGACAGGTCTCAGTTGGTTTGGTGTGTCTCCTCTGTGTGTGTGTGTGTGTGTGTGTGTGTGTGTGTGTGTGTGTGTGTGTGTGTGTGTGTGTGTGTGTGTGTGTGTGTGTGTGTGTGTGTGTGTGTGTGTGTGTGTGTGTGTGTGTGTGTGTGTGTGTGTGTGTGTGTGTGTGTGTGTGTGTGTGTGTGTGTGTGTGTGTGTGCATCTGTAGCCTGTTATTGTCTCATTATACCACACTGTGAATGAATTAAAAGTAAATATATAAGTCATAATGAACACATCTGTCCATCAGACAGAGGGCTGCTGTGCCTCCTGTCACCATTAATGGACGTCTCTTTAAAATGACCGCTCAGAGGAGAGGAGTTCTCATTTCTCTAACCGCCTGCTGCTTCCCCTCCTCTCTCCTCGCCCTCCTCTCTCCTCGGCTCCCCTCCTCGACTCCTCCGTTCGCATCTCCTGTGGGCGGGACTAAGTCTCGAGGATAGGAGTCGAGGAGGGGAGTTAGAGAAATGAGAAAGGGCCCAGGTAAGTTAAAGAGCCTGTGACACGGTTTTCCCCCATCATCCAAACCCATCAATTTGAGTACATATTGTCCCCCTGAAAACCGTTACTGAACTGATTTTGGATATTTGTACTTTGATAACCATTAATCTGCCTTCAATGTTGACAATTTTCTGGATCTTCTCGCGGATTCTTCAAGTCCCGCCAAATGATGGGTGACGTCATTGCGGGCACAGCGCTCCAGCTGCACCGTCCAGGATCCCAGCATCTGCATGTAAACCTTTATATATATACAGTCAGATGTAAACGCACGACGGCGCACACAGCAGCAAGCTCAGACAGCGATGACAGGTTAATGTTGAACGTGTCTGAGAGCTCATATGAGGCTGAAGGATCGGTTTATGTTGTATCTGTTAGAAGTTTAGGAATGAGGTGCGTCAATATGGGCGATCGTATGGTCATGTAGCCAGTGGTGGAATGGGACTAAAAATCATCCCGGGACTCTCGACCGGCCCACTTCGGTACCGCTAGTAAATTGTCAACGGGGGGAGCGGGGGATGTAAAATACAAATATAATGTATAATGTCTGTGTCTTTGACATTAGCGCTGCTAGCCACCTGTGCCCTGTACTATGAAGCCAGTTCAACAGACCCTGGATATGTTTGAGTAACAAACAAACTAACAACAAACTAACAAACGAGATCTCGCTAAGCGGTCCTACGACGCTGGTTATCAACTCGGTAAATCAAGCCAGGGTTTCTCTCTCCAGCTGAGAGCGCGTTCACGTCTAAAACACGAGTGGATCTGACTTTAATTACATTTGTCTCGAGTGTTTCGTCAACATAATGTGTTAAATAATACTTCTGCATCCAGTCTGTGACACTGTGAGTGTTGCACGGCCAGATGAGGCTGGAGAAGCTGACTCAGATAAGGAAATATATGATATATTATGATATTATATGATCGATGATCTGATTGATGATGTAATATGAATGATAAGTGCGACACGTCGGCGTCTTCTCTGCATACGGCAGTTTAAACTGTATTTTCTTTATCCTGTAATATGACTTGAGAGATTTAAACTCCGCACACTGAGTTAATCTCTTTTCTATAGACACCGGAGGCGGGCAGCGTCAGGTAAAATAAGTTATTTAGCCTTCTCAAACCTGAGCCTCACGCGCCGCCTATGGGGGATGTGCTAGTTACTTATCCGACCGGCCCACTTCGGTACCGGCCCATCGGGATTCGTCCCGATGGCCAGTCCGCCACTGCACCCAGCCCACGTAAACTGTCAACGGGGGGAGCCTCGCTGCGGGGAAACGGTGGACCTAGTGTCCCGATCGGAGTGGGAATAATAATAATAATCCGTGCATTTTATCCATTAATTTCCCCAACATTGTGGTAAAAAACCACACGTTTAATCCATGTTGTTGGTGCCTACTACAACTACAAAAAGCATCGGTTTGTTTTCTCATCAGTAAATGCAGACCGGCTCAAACAAACGATTTTTAATCATCATCCTCACTCATTATTGAATGTATTATATGTTCGCCGAATTGACATGAAAGCACTAATAAATGTAGTTTCATCCACTTGAGTTTACAACCACAAAAATAATCGATTTGTTTTGATATCACATCCGACGGGAGGAAATTCAGCAGCTCTCACTCCCGATTTTTAATCCTAATGTAATCATCATCTTCACCACGATCATTTATGTTTATGTCGCCGAATTGACATGAAAGCACTGACACATATGAATATACTGTAGTCAGCTTCATTAAAACGTTATTAAAGTGCCTAAACTCAGTAATTCACCATTTCTACGCATAACAACACACTTTATCCGTGTTTGGCTCGAAGCGTTCCCGCATTGACGTCACTTTCGGCTTCCCCCAAAACTTCAAAATGAGTGAAGGAATTTCCCCGCGATGTTCGAAATTATTGATATTTAACGAAACGGTATCGCTTTTTCTTTTTTAAACTGACGGTTCGAGATTACTAGTAGCCCAATATTTCATTGCACAACAGTTGTTGGGATGGTGTCACAGGCTCTTTAAGTGATGGTATCACAGAACAGGACAGACAAAGCGAGCTGCAGGTCAGAAGGCAAGTGGATCAACACACATGCCTGGGTGCCAAGAAGCAGCATATTCAACTGGCCAAACTGCTCTACATAGAAATGTCTTTAAAAGTCTTATTAAGAGCTAGCCGTTAGCCAAATAGCAACACATTACTTAGTAATAATGTGTTGTTACAAGCAAGTATTCTTTAGATAAGATTGGCAAACGTTTTTTGGGACATTTCCTTCCTTGCAGGCACCTATTGGTTTATCTCATGTCAGTGCAAAAATGTTAATCAGCTGGCATAGCTGTGAGAGAGGGAATTCAACACAGTTTAATAATTGTAGCTTGTTTTGTTTTTGTATGTGTCAAGGTGCCAGAGACTCTATTGTGATGCATTCAAGGATGCCCATGGCGCCAACCATATCTAAACAATTCCAATCTTGTGAAAATAAAATAAGTGGAGGACAGTAATCTATCAATATGTAATTAATGGCAACATCATTACATATTGGAAGTGGCTCTTACCATGATTGTTACCTTGATGATGAGCCTGTCTTCCTGACTTATGTCCTCCCTTGTGTCCACCCTGATGCCCAGCAGCAGGGTGCCCGTCCAAAGCCAAGTCAAGTGCAGGGCCCAGACCCAAGCTATGCCCCTTAAAACCGGGATCCTTGTTCTTCTTACCCTTCAGCCAGACCAGAGCCCGGCCCAGGGAGTGGCTGCGCTTCTTCCGACCCCTTTTGCTGTGCTTCTCCTGGGCAAAAATATCAACCACATCCTGGGGAAGGAGTTCCCCGAACCCCAGCGAGTCACGGTTTGACATACCTCCTCACACTGGAGCTAAGCCCTGAAAAAAGGAGAAAAAGGTCATTATCATCATAACCCTACATTTTCTTGCAGAGGGGGAGAAAATAATAAAAAAGTATCACACTGGATGTCTTGATTGATTTCTAACGTGTGGCTCCCAGGGGTTTTAATAAATCCAGAATAAAAAGCAAAACTAAAAATGAAACTAAATCTTGAGTTACTTGTCAAAGTTACCAGATCAGTTGATGGAAACCAACCTTGTTGTTCTGTTCAAGAAAATCAAAACAACAGATATTTTTTGATTTAGCTGCTGCAAAGAAACCTATTTTAACTCAAGAAGCAACAAATTCAGTGCTTTTACAACAATCATGGTATCTGATTACTGTCTGCCAGGTATGATTGCATATCAAAAAAGTTGATTATACGCAAGCATTCCCGCAAATGATGTAGCGGTATGTTGGTGCTTCCTCTAAACAACAGTATAAATGTTAAAAATGATGGATGATAGAGCACCTCTGCCAAACAGGCTTCAGGTCAAGTCTTTTCATCTTGAAGAAAAGTCGTTTTTTTAAATCAAGTTAAAATATGCTTTGGAATGCTTGTCATTGTCCAAATCTGATGAATCCAGTCATAAATAAATAAAGCTTCCATAGTTTCGAAGTTGTTTTCTTTAGAAAACGTATGTTTGTATGAGTGTGTATCCATCTGTTTGTGTCTGTGGGCACTTCTCATTTAACTCATATACTGAGCCTAAACAGACCCCCCCCCCCCCCTCCACTGTCTCTAAACCAAACTTCACAGATCTGCAAAGAAAGCTCTGGCACCGCTCCCTTCATTCCATAACATGGAGTCATAATTCACAAAGCCGCACCCGTGAGGCTCCTGCACTTTTACACACAGGCACAACAGCAAACTAGGAGGAGCCAGCGAATAGAAAAATAAACATTCACCAATGTGCATCGAGTTGTTTTTAGCGAGCAGTGCCCATGTTACTTGTTATGTTTCATTGTGTTCCTTAATCTATTTTTCTGCGTAGCATGAGCTCATCGCCTCCTCCACCCCTTCACCTCGCTGAACTATTCTACTTGGAGGCAGCTTACTCTGGGCTTCTTCCAGCTGCTTGCTTTATTGGATACTTATCTCTAAAATCACAGGCTAAAAGCAGGAGCAAGCTCTTAAGATGACAGGAGTCGCAGCTTGTAAATAAGCACACAAAGGCCGGAGGAAAGTAGGAGAGGAGTCAGAGTGAGAGAATCGTGAATCCCTGTTTGATTTGATGTCAAGAAAGTTCATGAAACTTTTTGGGCTGAGAAACACAACCAAACATATTTTACTTGATGTATTTAAATGCTCCTAAAAAGACAAGAAGCTAAACCATGTGTCATGTTCTCTGAAGTTTACAAATGTGACTTTTCCAAACTGCTTCTCATCATCAAAGAGCGCTGTAATGCAGAGGGGTTAGACGTGATGAGGGGTTAAGGGGCTCTGGTTTGGATGCATTCTTTTTAAAAGTGTCTTACATACTCAACATTGGTAATAAATTGAACTTTTTATCAGTCAAATCTTTCTTTATGAAGGCAATTTTGATTGCAGGACTGTTGTATTGGACTCCTTTAGTTTGGTCAGCTGTAGCTACCTGATAAACTGGCAACTGAGTAATGTTTCCAAGGCATATTCGTCCTTACTGTGTGCTTATAATGGAAAATAATCTAAAGCCTTATGAGCCTTTAAGGCTGGACTAAGGCAAAGTGATGCTAAATGCTAATGTCAGCATGCTAGCATTTCACAATACATTCCAATGCCAATATGTTAATGTTTAGCAGGTATTATCAAAGATGCTGTATAGATATTTAACTTTGATACATAAGATATTTAAGCAGTAGGGTTAAACTCCACGTGTCACAGATACAGAAAATGTACTCTCATATTTTACTGTCCTGTTATAATGTGTAATTTTGGACGTTAGCATGCCAACATTTGCCAAATAGAAATATATAAAAAGCTGAAATTTAGCTTTGCAGGAATTGGATCAGTAATCCGAATTATTAGACAAACTACAATTTTAACTGAGATTTTGTGTTAGAGGAAGAGTTACAAAGATGATTTGACTATTGATTAGATGCTGACAGAAAACTAATCCGCAACTGATTGGATAATCAGTTAATCCTTTAAGAAAACTTTTATGTAAAAATTCTGGAAAACATGACATTACCTTGGACTTGAAACTGGGATGGACTTTTTTTCTCTGACATATTTTCGCCAAACAAATCATAAATCAATCTAGAAAAATTGAAAATTGGCAAAGTAAAATTATATCTAGTTCTACTTTGTCTAGAGGAAGAGGTAGGCAGCCTCATATGGGAGGCTTAACATGGGGACTTGAAGCACTAGAATGCTTCTCTAAACTCTATACATATGTGGGTGTTTTTGAAGTCATTTGTTATCTTAATGTTGCCCAGCTGAACTTGTTATCCACCGCTGCACATCTGATTGAGTCTGCAGTGTGTTCGGAGCAGCGAGGAGTTCTCGTGAAAGGCCAATAACAAGAAAGCATCCATCTTCTCCGAAGCAAAGTACCAGGCCTCTCCCTGCACTAAGCCCCGTGTTTCTCCTGCTCCAAATTACAGTCATTTGGGCATGACTAAGATCTGTGCATCTGTATTGGCTACAGTTGCCAATAATCAGACGCGTCTCTGGGGAGGAGAGGGGCCGCTTCCTTCATTTATAGCCTACAGGCTGCTCCGAGTGCAACAACTCCTCGTATTACTTCAATCACAGAGGGACCAGAGTAGTGCTAAGAACTCTGGGACATGGCGGAGAAGGACCACCCAGCAGACTGTCTGCGCAGTCCGGTCACAAGGAGCTGACTCATGCCTCCATTGCTGTGGTTACACATACACATCTGCAATTTCAGCCTAACAAACAAATGTAATGAGGTGACGTACACGCTGTACTTCCAAATCATCACTGTTTGTTTGATGACGTCTTTTACATTTTTGCCCCCTTTTTTTGAACTAATACTCTTTTACTAAAGGAAAATCCCTTGGGTTTATCTAGGTAAAAGGTACCAGTCACAATCCTCTCTGTTAGATTCAAAATCTTTCTTCACGGTAATGCTCAAACGCTGACATCCGTATTACAGAGTTGCTTCATTGTCCAAGCAGTTATCTAGCCACAATCCCCAATTCATAAAAGCTGATACGCAAACTAAACGCACAAAAAAGGATTTGTTATTCGAGGATTTGTAGCAAAAACATGGTAAAAACCTCCAACATCAATAACCACACTGCACCACGTAAGAGTGTATCATATTACCGGAGAGATCATGATCAAGCTGATTGACAAACAAAAAGGTTGTATGTGCTCTCTTTCTCTCCATGTCTCTCTGTCTCTCTGTCTCTCTTCTCTCTCACACACTAAACCTGCGCTTGTGGTTTCCCAGCCCAGCCTCAGTCCTGCCGGAACAGGCATGTGTTCCAACATGCTGTTTACTTATCCTTTACAAAAGACACCAGGCTTCACATTGGACAGGAGATACCGCTCAAACACAGCAAACCTCAACGCAGTGTGTCAATACCTGCAGCACTGACTGATTATCTGACATTGACAGCAGTGTGTACACATCAGCATTTAGTAAACTGGAGCTGATAATAGTTGATAGACAGTCATCATGAAATAGACTGAGTATATCTGGAGGTATTGATTCTGTACTTGTCTTGGAGAAGAGCTCGAGGACATGAATTCCTGAGTGGGTCTTCTTTAAAAACGTATACACAGGAGGGTCAATAGACTTAAAGTGAAGCGAAGCAGTGACACCTGTCTTGCCTAAAGCAAAGAACAGTGGCAAAGATGACTGTGCAGATCCAGTCTCAAATCCATAGATATGCCAAAGATCACATGGCTCTACCTTCCTTTGACAAACACTTGTTGAAAAAGAATGAGGGAAAGCCAGTTCTTGTAAGATGTTTAAAATCTACTTTAGGTGACCTAAGCATGAACACACCCTCGACAGATCCATGTCAAAGAGAAATTGAAAACAATTCTCAAAGTATGTTGTTTAGATTTGTTGCGCACATTTAAAGTTAGTTGACGCATGGTTCCTTAGGTCTTAGTCAAACAGGACTTCATTAGTGGTGTAGACTTTTTTTAAATGCTGGATGACTTTCTCCAAAATATAGAGAACATCTTAAACACAAGATTTAAAGTGGTGCTTTTGCATGTTTTTTCATATGATTTGTAGTTAACTAAGACTTCTTTGCGCAAAGACAGACCTACTGACTATGATTGTGAACATTTTTCTGACACCCACTGCGTTGTTCAATGTGACAATCCGCACCCATGTGGTAAATAATAATATTAAGATACAAGTTTAAGTCAGACTGCAAAAAAAGAAAAAACAGTGACTCTAGCTAATATGAACAATGAAAATTTCACGGGCAGTGGCGGGGCAGGGTCTCCAGGAACTGTAACTCTTGTCTGCAGTGAGTCACACAGGGAAACTGACGGAGCAGACTTCAATGCCTCATGGGGATAAGGCAAGCCAAGAGGGAGTGGCGGTGATACAGGCAGCCACCTTTGTTTGAATTAGGACCCGCTCAGTTTAACCAGGAGGCCATTCACATCTACACTCGAGCTACATGGTACGATCCAGCAGTCAGAGAGCGAGGTTAAGGTCGGGCTGAATGTGGTTAGTCTCCCGAAGGTGGAAATAACAGATAACCAAGGTTCAGATTCTCCTTTTGAAGGATGTTTTGGATCTGTTCCAGATACCCTGCTGAAAATAACAAGTAAAGACTCAACAGTAACAGCCAGTTTGGAAAATAATAGTTTTCAAACAAGAATTAAAGTGACTTTGAAACTCAATTGTAAGTGTTGGGCAGTGTATAAACTAATGTTAGTGTGCGGCACCTGCAGGCATCAATGAGGGCGTTGGCTGTGCTCTGTAGGCATTATTACACAAAGAAGAACAGACTTAAGCAACCGTGTCTGGGCTACAGCTCTGCACACTGAAATACACTGATGGATGGGAAACAAACTGGAAATACTCAACTCACTATCTTAAAGGAGTTTCGACATGTTGAAGAGCATTGGGGGAGTGATCATGCAACATGGAACAATTCCCATCTTAAAAGGGAAGTAGAGAGGATTACAAGAATTAGAACTAATGAGCCCTAATACCTCATGAAAATGTCATTATAACTGCGGGGTTTTAGCGTAGCCTCAAGTTTCCTACAGTTTGGTTCCATACCAGCGTTTCAGCATAAACACGCATTGGGGGTGAAGGACTTAGACAGGAACACAAGCCCTTACTGACATTATATGGTCCCTTCGTTTGCTGCAGAACGGCTACAGTTTCATAAAAAGACCATGTTGGTATTGACAGTGATACAAATAAACAACGCAGTAAGACAATAATGACAGAAAATAAACCAAAAACTCTATGTAACTGAACTCACTGAGGTTATGGACACTGTGTGTGTGTGAGTTCATTTGTGTGTGTGTTAATGCAAGTTGCCGCTCTGCAGGGCCGCTGTAGCCATGCAGCAGCTTGTCTGGTAAGAGCAGCAGATGCATTCCTGAGAGATTGACAATTGCCGACTGAGGAACTCTTCACTCCAAATCTGCTTTCACCCCCCTGCTCTACCTCCTCGTCCTCCCTCGTTCTCCCATCTCCCTTTCACCCCCCCCTTCCCTCCCTGCCACACATCCCTCTTGCAGTACAGTGGCCTAGGAGACTGAGCCATGAAAGAAAAAGGGTAATTGCTGGCGCATGAAAGTCATTTTGAGATAAGATTATAACATGGGGCTGTGTGCACTGGCCAAGATAATCATTTACTGTGTATTTCCTTTTAGAGGGGAGCGACTAATAGGCAGATTGCAGAGAAAATGTGTGCATCAAAGTATAAAATAAACTTTAAGACACAGTTTCCTGAGAGTTTTGGTTATTTTTCCAAAATGTATCAATTTAGGATTACAACTAACAATCATTAAATAATCAATCTGATAATATCTTTATTGATTAATGACTTTGTTGATGTCATAACATATTGAAAGAGTGTCCGTAATAATTCCCCCATGTGTGTTTTATGTGTCATTTAGTCCAAAAACTGAGATTTGTGTGTTTTTTTGCATTTATCTATACAAATTCACATATGAAAACAACTGCTGATTCATTTCCTTTGAAGTAATCAATAGATCGACGAATCAATTCAGTGCCAATATTTGAGCTGCTGCTGATAAACTGTGGATGTCTACAATGCATAAAAAGTACACCTCCCTGGTAATTAATACAGATTTACAAACACATGTTACTGTTGCTTTTAGTAAATATGTATATATATATATATATATATATATATATATATATATATATATATATATATATATATATATATATATAAAATACAATCTTGTAGGAATGTAAAGTAAAATTTGCTCAGTTTGTACAATGTCCCCATGACCTAAGTTTGTAGTCTTTTTCCCAAAGTACAGAACAATAAAGCAATATAACTTCTCTCTGGCACTATAAGAGACAGTGGCAGAGCTGTTTAGTGTTTTGTTTGTTTTGCTTCCAGGGGTTGCCAGGGGTCTGAGTCTGGACTGCAGCCTGTGTGGAGCTTCAGACCCCTGATCTGTCAGTCAGGGGTGAAAAAAAGTGTTAAGAATACATCCTGGCATCTTGGTGTCACCGACAAAACAAAAACTCCGTAGCTGCTTAGAAATCCTTTCAATCTAGTTTCCTCAGTCTGACTGTCACGTGAGTGGACAGCATTCACACAAGAATGTAGTGCGGGAATAAGTAGTCCAGAACTTATGTGAAGGGCAAAAGAAAACATCAGACAGAATATCAGAAATGAGCAGGCCTTCATGCCCTAATGCACCTATCAGCTATTGATTTAAGTTAATGAAGATATACTGATGAGTTACTCATCAGCTAATCCCTCTGATTAACAGGACCACTCATCAGGGAAACGTTTCCTCTCTCTGCAGACCTGCATGACACACACATCAACGTCCACACACATAAGCATGTGCTTTTGTCTATTACAACACCAATTGTTCCTCCTCTTGACCCACACTCTGCCCTTTCAACCACTGGGTGAACACAGTACAGACGCCTACTTGGCACTATGTACCGTTTAAAGAAAGCACTTTCTGGTGACTTTTCCTGTTCCCTCCCTCATCTTTCATCCCCGTCTCTACCTCAAACTTTTCTCTGACTCTCAGGTATCTCCCGGGCTCTGCTGTACCTCCAATGCTTACATAACACACCTGTAATCTCCATCGGTACAAGCCCTGGCATGGCAGGCTGGCGGAGAAGGAGCACCGGCATGAGACACACCCTTTCTCAACAAATGGCTAAGTCTCAGCCTCACCTAGCAGAGGGTACAAGAGGTTAAAGTGAAGCCATGGAGATAGAAAAAACAACGTTAATCAACCATTGTTTGCTTGAAGTGCTGCAGAGTTTTTAGAAAAGTTTGGATTTGGAGCTCTTGGTCCAAAGTGCAGGGGAAGAGGTGGACAAACAGAGACGAGGAGACCCCCTAATGACAGACTTGGCCATGTTATCTCTGTCAGGTTAATCAACAAGCAGTGGATCAATGGAAGAGCACAGACTGTCATTGACTGCCATACATTAAAGTGTCAGAGCTCCATGCTGCAGTCCAACAGTCATTTGCTGCTGGGTCAGTGAAGGGAAATAACACAATAGTGTGCATTGTCATAAACTGAGAGAAGCATACAGGTCTTAAATTACCTCTCACTGAGGATCCCTCAAGGCCAAGTTAAGCAAATCTCCCACACCTAGTTTTTCATGCATGCCTATACAAAACCTGGATCTCTTGCCATCCATTTGTACCTCACTTTGATTACGCTGTAGAACTTTTGTTTTCACATGTTGGGGCTATTTTCTTTATTTAAAAGCCTCTTCTTAAATGTTTTACGAGGGTTAGGGTTTATTTTGTTTTTTGCAACAACTGTGGACAACTCACAGGACAACATGATGCAACAGCTTCACTTGAAAAAATATCCTCAAAGTTGATTCAGTCGAGCCTGGTGTTAATTCACTTCGATTTTTTAACTTATTTTTAAAGCATTAAACTCTATTTGTTATATATTTACCACGTCACGCATAGTTTGGGATGCTTTATAAGAAGGAAGGAAAATACATAAATGTTAGGAATGACTCCACTTTTTAATTAAACAACAACAAAGTAAAACAACTGTTCCTACCTTGATGTACTTATGTACTTATGTACGTATGGTCCAGAAGGATTGATTCACCCTCTCTCCATTGGAAGCGACTCCCTGCTGTCTCCAACTCTAAACTTTCACCGTCCGAAGGGAAACTTCAGGTGAACCATTTCCGTGAAAACGCACTTCAGGAAGCGACTGGAATCTGGAAGTGTTTCTGCTGGCAGCTACAGGTCCGTGTGTTGCTGGGTGTCAGGCTGAAGTGACTTCTCCCGCTGTCAGTGCCGTGTGAAGACGCTCCGGTGAACCGCAGAGAGGGAAGTGGAGAGAAGGTTCCAGGTCCTGCAGCTCCCACCTGAAGGAGGCTGGGCGGCCAGGTGAGCGCGAGGGGCTGCGGTCAGAGCCACGAGGACATCTAGTGGCGAGACAGAGGAAAAACAGGTCCCAGAGCAAGGGGGGGAGAGGGTTGTTACAAACTGAGTTTAGAATTCCAACTTTTATAAATAAGAAAAAAAAAAAATCAACAGAGAGAATTACGCAGAGTGTAGGAATACTCTGTTACAAGTAACAGTCCTACATTCAAAAGGTTACTCAAGTAAAAGTACAAAAGTATTGGCATGTAAATATACTTAAGGTACCAAAAGTAAAAGTACTCATTATGCTAATTGTGTGTCAGAATAATATATTATGTTTTGATTATATTTATTGATGCATTAATGTGTTATCAAAGCTGGTAAAGGTGCAGCAAGTTTTAATGACTTATAGTACTGCAGGGTAGCTTGTGAATTTACTCGAGGTGTATGATTTAAGTGGTGATTATATTTCACACCACGTGACGTAACTAAAGGTATTAAATTAATGTAGTGGAGGAAAAGTACAAAGTAGCATAACATTGAAATACTCACAAGTATCTCCAAACTGTACTTAAGTACAGTACTTGAGTAAATGTACTTGGTTACTTTCCACCTCTGTTTTTCAATGAGTAAGCACATGTGAATGAGTTGCATTTTGCACATGTTATTGAGACTGTTAAATGATAAATATGACATATCACATTATTTTACTACGGTCCGTACTTTTTTTATACATTATTTTCGTTTGTTTTCATTGATGCAAAATAACAAATCAGCGCAAAACCACATAAAATACATACAAAACGTTGCTAAATTATGACATATATTTAATAAGAGAAGTCTGTTTTAGCTTTGTGAAACTGCACCTTTCACACACAAGGTATTAGAAATATGTCCATCATAAATCAACATGTATGTTTAAAAATAATAATCATCACCACTTTTGGAGATGCATGTTGTTATTGATATTTATTGAAATGGGTGACAGTGCTGTTGCCATGGGCATTAATTTAATCATACATATATTATTTCTAACAATCCTGTTAAGATACTCTTTTTACGGATTTTCTGTGTTTCTTTATTTTACATATGAGGAACTTGTCAGACAGCATGCAAAGCATTAAAAAACAAATACTGTATATAAATCATGCAAACTTTATGAGCAGCTGAGCTCGATACTGAAGGAAGCTATTAAAAGATTAGGCCAGCTAATGTTGTCACTTCTGCCAGTGCAGTAGTCTGAATCAAAAAGACATTCATTAATAACTGAAGTATATTAAATATAAATGTTTGTTGGATATATGTTCTGTGATGTACTTTCAGAAGTTTCTCCAATTGTATTTGTAAGTCAGAATCTAAAAGGAACACCCATTGCTTTGCCCCAAATGAGACTTACCCAAATATTTCCCACATGGTGTCCTGTAGTATTTAGACATTTGAATGTGGCTGTTGGTAATTCTGTTGCTTATTAACAGTAAAATGTATGTACATATTGCATACTATCTTGGAACCTCATTTTTCTTTCATAGCTTTTTAAACATTTAATATACTTTTGGGGATAGATTTGATTACAAAGCTACATTCTTCAAATGCAATGGGGGATGCTTTCTCTTTAAGAAAAGCTTAATATTGAAGTAGTCAACAATAATAATCTGTCAACCAATGATGTAAATAGAGTGTTGTTCTTTTCACTTATTCATTCATTGTCTAATATCACAGACTTGTGTGGAATGCGACAATACATTTGTGGAAAGTTGTTGCTCAAACACTTTTCAGTCCTGATGTCACCACCATCTTAGAGACACATAAAAACAGCTGTATAAATATAACTCTCTCCGGCTCCCAGGCTGGTCAGGGCATGTGTTAGCTGATGAATCCAGAGCATGTAGGCCGGGCCGCCTCAGTGCTGACACAGTTTGTGATCCCCTGTGGGGGTATGACAGAGTCTTAGATAGAGTTTCCCCTGTGCCTCCAGTGTTATTAATACACATAAAGTGTGCCTCTGTTTTGCAAGAGACAGACACAGTGAAGAGCTGCACTAAAAGAAAAGTGTGTTCACAGCTGTCCGGACTGTCATCTCCAAACAAAGTAAGTAGAAATATAAATGAATATGAATTGTTGCCGAACGGTAGAAGGTATAGGTTAAGACAATGAAGTTATTTAATGTAAGGCTCCCTTGATTGTTCGGTCATGATTAAATTAACATGTAATTGTTATGCAAAATAGCCTCAAAGGAATTAGAGGGGATTTCAAAACCAAAATCTAATCAATTAATGTGGTGGGTTATTTGATTAATGGTCATTCATTCCTTCTCCTTTCTTCTTATAGCGTGTCTCTTGGATGGCCATGGACCAGCAAACATCAACAGAAAATGTGGAAAACACATCATCATACGAGGACTCACACACAGGGCTTGTAGGGGATGAGATTTGCAGCCATGCTGACTCTGAAACGGAGACGGTCATGGAGGACTTGGGGCAGCTTTTCGACCACTGCATCCAGCAAGTGTCCCACATGGAGGTGCAGCGGAACGAGCTGATACAGGAGCTGCTCCGGCTGCAGGAGCCCATGCTGCGAGTGGTGGGGCGTTTGAGAGAGAAGCTGGTGGAGACGCAGAGGATGCTCACCCTGGCTCAGCTGGATTATGTGGCTGTTTATGAGGAGGTGACTGAGGTGAAGAGGAAACTTTTTGTCACAGCCAGAGACTGCATCCAGAGCCAGGTGACGCTGGCTGAACAACAGTACCAGGTGGCTCAGTCTGCTGTCACACAGGTAGGAACAAAGGGAGGATGCAGGTTATTGCAGGTACTTGAGGTCTGCTCTTTTTTATTTTAGATCACTAAACAGTTTTCTTATTATTATTATTATTTGATAGTGATCCTTTTTATTTGTTTTAGCTTTTAATGGAACACAAACAAGAGGTGTCCTTTATTCTAGATTACAAATAAACATAAGGCATTTCAGTGAAATACACATTTTACTCCAATCCCAAATGTCCTCAAATTAAATCCTAAAGCTTCATCTTTCCATAACAAATATTTTATAAACAAAATCATACCAATTCTCTCTGGCCTCAGTCATATCTTTGTACTTTTCTGGGCGGCTGTGGCTCAGAATCAGGGTTAGCAAGTTTGAGTCCCACTGCAGTCAGCATGTCGTTGTGTCCCTGGGCAAAACACTTCACCCCAAATTGCTCCGGGAGGGATTGTCCACAGTGCTGAATGTATGTAAGTCGCTTTGGATAAAAGCGTCTAACAAATGACATGTAATATTCTAGCATCTACTCTCAGTGTTTGAAATACGTTTTAATGTTTGTGGGGGTTAAAGTAGAATCACTATAAAAACTACTTATAGTCCCAAATATAGTCAAGAGGTGTTCTATTTTAAATCTGTTATCCACTTTATGAATTGTGGACAAGTGGCTGATTATTTTTGTAGCAAACACTAAAACTTACCACTAAGTTACTATGTGCAACAACCATGACTCCAATTCATCCATAGGACGAGCTCAAGGCCCACATCCAGAGTCTGACCCAGGAGTTGTCCCAGCTGCAGGAGGCCCAGCAGAACCAGCTGAACATCCTGAGGGACCAAGCCTCCAGGCCCCGCAGGCCCAGGGCCATGAGCGACGCCAGTGAGTGCCGGCAGGCTTCTGTCCGGCTGCAGCGGCGGCTCAGCAGCAGCATGAGGACGCTGGAGGGCTGGTACGAGCCCCGGCTCACAGCCCTGCTAAAGAGAAGGCAGTTTGGGGAGGAGGCCTTGAGAAGGAGCAGGGAGCAGGCTACAGATCTGAGGGCCAGCCTGGGGCCCCTGAGAGACGACATACAGAGACTTGAGATGCAGCGAGCCGGTCTGATGCAGAGGGTCACTCTGATGGAGCAGGATAGGGAGGAGAGTGTCACACAACACAAGGTACTCAAGTCAGGTGGGATTTAAACGTATGAAGGATGCTTGGTAGAAGTAAACAAACTGAGAGGATTCTCCATGTTGCAGGAGACTGTGGAGAAACTACATGAGACTCGGAGAGAACTACAAATGGAGGTTGAGGTTCAAAGAAAATCTAAGAAAAATGTGGAGGATTATAATGATGGCCTTTCAAAAGAACTGATATTCCTGAGGTATGTTTACTATAAGCTTTTTACTGATTTATTCACGTTGAATTGTGAGTATTGACATTTTTAAACAACTGACAAATGCTTTGTTTTACAGAGGGTGTGATGAACCCAATGAAATTACTGCAAAGGAGGCTCCCTAAATTCATTTTTCCAGGAGATATTCTTAAAATGATTGTGTACACCATTCCACACACTACAATATAGCATTTTATTTAATATGAAATATATATATAAATAACTATTATGCAGCATAATTCCACCTTGGAAGCCTATATTTGTTTCTACAGACTTAGAATTACCTACCTAGTACTACCATCTGGCATAGTGTGCCAAGAAACAAAGCAAACTGATTTCATGTAAATATTTTATTATGAATATACTTAAGTACACAAGAGATCAGATGCAACACAGAAAAACAAAAACAAAGAAATAAACAAGTTACACACACAAAATCTGGAAAATTAATTCTATGTATACCAAGCTAATACAAGTAAAACCTATAGTATGTACAATTTTAATTAACAATGGATCTTCGTAGAATCTTTTTTCAGCAAAACGAATCCGGATGAAAGAAAGGAAACCATCGAAAAGCAAACCTGAATGTTGAACACAGGTGTGATGGTGTCATCGCGAGCCAAAAGTGAAGCACCGGGACATTGAAAAACTAAAAATATCTGACAAATACAGACTTACTTTACATACCTCAAGAAGAGATGACAATGCACTTTAAACATTTTTCAAAAACACAGCTCCCAAGAAAAAGGATTTTGAGAAAAATGCATATGCACCCAGCAATGGAAAATAGATGCAAAAAGCAGGTGAAATTAAGAGGTGTGGAGAGAATCACGCCTGGACTTCTGATTCTGCGGCGCCTTCTGGGTCCTCATCGTTGTAGATATTTTCAGCCTGTCAAAGAAAGTGTATTCACTGTAACTGGTATTCAATGTTAATAAATTCCCTTCAGAATAATGTCCATGCTGTTTCTGATATTTACTGGTCTTTATTAACCCACATCTTTTGATTTACTTCGCCCAAGCTCTTACCATTTGCCAGACTTGCATGATGTTGTCCTCTGATACAGAGCAGATGACCCACGGCTCGTTGGGGTTCCAAGAGAAGTCTGAGATCTTCGCCGTGTGTCCGCCGTGGATGAACTAAAGAGAAACAGAGCAGCATGGGTCAATACAGCATTCTTATCCTCTTAAAAACACATGCAGTAGTTGTTTTTGTCAGTACTGACCAGCAGTTCAGGGGGGCCATCCTCAGCGTCCTCTGGTGACTGCTCCTCTCCGATCTTACTGAGGTCCCACACATTGAGCCTCCTGTCGGTGCCGCTGGAGGCCAGGATGGTTTCGTTATGAGGAGACCACTGAACCTGTTCGGTAGAGATGGGACAAGTGTTACATTTCTGATACAAAAAACCAAACACTAAGAAAAAGCCCCAATCAACAAGGTTTAAACTGATTTGTGTCCACAATGTAACCCTCCAAGGTCAATGCTTAACCTTGACCCAAGATTCTTACAAATCTAAAGATTGACCTTAAACTGGTCAAACAGTATTCCTGTTATAAACCCTTCTCTGACTCAAATCAGATGGAAAACAGCTATAGCTATAGATGCAGAAGTGGGATGGAAAGCCAGATATTGCAGTCACAGTCCAAAATGGTTAATGATTGTAGAGATATCTGCCCTCTCTCAAATATAATGGAACTAGGTAGGCATTTGGCTTATTTATGTGCTTTGAGCACCACAAAGACGCATTCTAGCTTTATAATATTCAAGAGAAGACAGACATCTCTACAGCCACGTCTTTCTTATAGTGAATGTACCACACATTTTTTAGATTGAAACATAACTCAGAATGTACAACAAACTATTTCAGATGAATTTACATAAACTCATGGTCACTTCTTACCTGGAAGATCTCGTCCTTGTGAGACTCAAACGAGTGCAGCTTCAGCTTCAAGTTCCTCAGGTCCCAAAGAGCCACAGTCTAAAAACACAAGAACTGAGTTTTAAACGATTTAACTCATACTAAATGAGGACAGATCCTTCTTCACTGAACAGAAACATACTATGAAACAGCTCTACAGAGAAAGATGTGGACCCACCTTATCTGCAGAGCCAGAGGCCAGGATGAACTCGCTGTAGGGGTTGAAGGATAAGCAGTTGACCTCAGCAGTGTGGGCGTCCACTGCATGGCTGGGCTTGGAGGTGTTGTTGGACCGTGTGTCCCAGCTGTGCAAAAACAGAAACAAATATATAGTAACCTTTTTTTCCCAAGCCATCACAGTAGTTAATGCATTTTGTTACCAACTAAGCGCTGCTCACATCATGAGTTTCATGTCATCGGCCACAGATCCAAAGAGAGACTCGTGCAGCAGGTGCCAGGAAACATCCTCCACCACGGCCGTGTGGCCTGTGAAGATGGTCTTGGCATCCACTACCTTTCCCTCTTTGGGCACTGTGCTGATGTCCCAAAGGCAGATTGTCTGTAAGAGAGAGCAAATATGATTGACAAAATGATTGTGAAAAAAGGACAGTATGTGGGCTGACACAACAGAAAGACCAGTTAGGTGAAACAGTAACAGGTTAATAATTCATAATTATGTTAATAAGGACATACAATTTACATGCACGAAATAATCAGTTTTTAACTATTTTTTCTGAAAATGACATAATGCCTACTACGCTTGCAACGTGGCAATTGAAAGTATTCCCTAAATAATGCCGTTTACATGAAACCAAGCAAAGTCTGACATAAATGTTGCTTATCACGTTAAATCATGGAAAATTGGAACAATTGTATGTGTCCAAAGAATGCCATCATATTGGCATTTCCCACATGTCTTCATCAAAAAAGGCCTATTTTGGAATTACCAAAGGGAATATGCCGTTTCCATGACCAGTATCAAATTCGGATTAATGGTGAAACATTATTTAGCATGTATACATACTAAATGATGATTAAAAATGTTACTTGAGCTTCTAAAAAACAAGCGATTTTAGGTCAAAAGAAAAAAATCACTACTAGACAGAAGCATTTCAGCCAATTTATGAAAGGTTACTTACATGATCATCAGAGGCACTGAGGAGGCAGCCGCTGAGGTTTGGGTTCCAGGAGAGACCATAACCCTCCTTCTGGTGGCCTCGCAACCGCAGATCTGGGGTGCACTCTCCAGAAGGGTCTACAGTATTCATAAATAAAAGCCAATGTTACAAAATGTATGCAAAAACAACATTTGATGTCAAAAATGTGTTTTGGCTGTACTCCTACCAGGTTTAGAGGGGTGCTTTGTGTAGTCAAAGACCAGCACGTCGCTGGTGGGGGTCTTAGTGGCGATGATGCAAGGGTTCTGAGGCATGTAGCGGGCTCTGTTCACCTCACCCTCATGGTTTATCTTGATCTCAATCTCTATCTTCCCACTGACAGATCCAAAACCTCCAAACTCTGAAATAGAGGGACAACAGTTATGATTGTTGCAAATGAACAGGTTGAGTACAATTATTTTCTACTGAGTATACTCCATGAAAATAATGTCTTAAACATTAGATCAACTAAAATGTTATTTCAAACAAAAATATCAGAAGCAATTAAAATGTGCACAAGATGTAAATTGGAAACTATTTCATGATATAGAATTACAATGTTAATAGTAAAGTAATGCAATGGCTTAGGAGAAAGTAAATTAGTTTCATCTATGTAATTTGGAAGTTTAAATAACCAGTGGACATAATTGTACATTTCATTACCATTTTACATAGTTAACCCATCAATCCATTATTTGTATGCAATGAACAGCTGGGCACCCTGTATAATATAGTCTGGTGTTTAACACAACACAGCTTTCCATGCACACATTATCGCTCACCTCCTTTCTCGCTGTCATAGTGTGAGGCATCAAACTGCGCGTCATCATTAGGAAGCTGAACACTAGCAATGACAAGGTGATTCTGCTCATCAGACGTGTGTGTTCCCAAAACCAGCCTGTGTACGCTGTAGTCTTTCCCCTCTGGCCTGTGAAGAGGAATTCATTCAATCATATATTCATTCATTTAAACAAGTCACAATTTTGGTGGATATACAGATGCAGCAGATCTCCTCTCACCTGGTGACATCAGGCAGCCATTGGGCGGTGAGGCTGGGCCACTCCAGGGCGTGTGTCATGACCAGGTCGTAGAGGAAAGGCGTGTTCTTCTTCCATATCTTGTACTCCTCATTGATCACCCTCTCCTCCACGGCATCATCAAATGCACCTGCAAATGCAATATCTTTCAGCATCAGAAAGTCATGTTATAATGATGTCAGACATACAGCATTTAATTATCTTGGACATAATATAGGATACCTTGGTGACATAAAAGTTATACCCGGCTCTGCAAAGTCTTATCCTTTTTAAACGTACAGCAAGATTTGTTTTGCTGATAAGATGGCGTTGGCAACTTGGCACACTTTTTTTTTTTTTTTATAGAAATACAAATCTAAAAATCCTTATAGTCAGATAAATAGAGTCTGAGCAACATGTTTCTTCATGTGCATTAGTACCTTAACCTGCACTCATACATTAAAGCCCGTACATGGCCAGCCTGTTAGCAGCTAACGTTAGCAAACAGCTAGCAGGCTGATTCGTTTTTAACAATGAAAGGTGATGCAGGCTGGCGCGCCAACAACCACCGGTGCATCCTGACTGCTAGTTTCTATCATTCAACACATGCACATGTTTAATCAGTTAATTCCGAAAAGTGAACAGCCTTACCCTCTTTATCAGCCATAGTGTCGTTGTTTAACCACAAATACTGGCAAGAAAATAGGAAATAGAAAATCTGTGAAAGAGCGCTCTGTAGACAGCACGGAGGCTTGCAATGGCGCCAACTCCGTGGAACACGACTGGCCAATCAGCATCCACCAAACACGGACCGGAAGTCTTACCCGCAACGTATGACGACATCCGGAAAGCCCTCTTCCGATATATGTTGTACTGTCTGTAGTCACATGCAACATACTGTCACTTGTTTTGGTTATTTTACAAATTGTTGAACAAGTTTACAGCTACAATGGACGACCGAGAGCTAGACCTGACAGCAGCACAGAAAGTTACCAAGTCAAAATACCCGCCAATCAACAAAAAGTATGAATGTAAGTATGAAGTTATGATACATTATGTAACTAGCTTAGCTCGTGAACCTTACTTCAGTGATAGAAACTCTTCATAAACAGTCTCCAACATGAGCTTACTCTAATAGATGTTATGTACTTATCTCAATTAGGTGACATAAACTATAAATATGTCCAGTTATATTAGAAGTGCTTTTCCAGGACCATAAGTCCGAGATCACAAAGTTGCAGATGGTATTACTTGGTTTCAGCTACATACGCAGTTCCCTGGAGTAGTATGCTGCTGGTGTTCCTCCTACTTTTTGATAAACGCAGGTGCTTCTTCAAAGTAATAGGCCACTGTCATTGTCAAGTTACAGAATATGAAAATCTGACGGAGATAGCACATAGAAATGAAAAATGTTGGTACTCAAAAAAACTATCATGACGACACACAGACTAGCATTGCTAAAACAAACCAGTGTCTCTGTAGTAGGCAGTTACCTAGAATTGTAATCTTAAAAGCATTAATATAGATGAGTAAAAAGTAGAATATATGCCTCTGAGATTTAGTGGAGTAGAAGTATAAAGTTGCTTAAAATGGAAAAAAGTGCATATAGATGTACTTGGTTACATCCGACCACTAATCATGTCACCATGTGTTTTCGTTGTTACAGACCTGGATCATACAGCAGATGTACAGTGAGTGTTTTTTGATATCTTTGTCAAGTGTTTGTCAGATCTTTGTTGGTCTCTCTGTTATTTAGTAGGCATACTTTTATATTTGCTGCTCTCTCTCTCCCAAGAATTCACTCCTGGGGGAACTCTCTAGAGGAAGCGTTTGAGCAGTGCGCCATGGGCATGTTCGGCTACATGACGGACACAGAGACAGTGGAACCGCTGGATACTGTTGATGTGGAATCAGAGGGTGAGGGCACACAGACGGACAATCGACCTTACTGTTCATTGATCAGTCAGATTCCAGATCACCAAAACTAAACTCTTTCCATACTTTAATCCCTTCTCATAAGGTCACGACATCGAGTCCCTTCTTTTCCACTTCCTAGATGACTGGTTATATAAGTTTTGTGCAGATCTCTTCTTCATTCCCAGGGTGAGTATGTTATTATTGGGTGATGGACATTTTTTGCAATAAATGCTATTACTAATATGTATTTTGATTGACAGACCATATCTTGTTCATTCATTTCGTTTTTTCCTGTGTTCCCCTTTTGTCTTGATTATGTGTACATCTAGGAGGTCAAAGTTCTGCACATAGACAGAATAAACTTCAAGATTCGATCCATTGGGTAAGTTAGTTTACATCTTCACATTTACACGAAGGGTTACAGCCTAACAAGAATATGTATAATGTTATGAACCAGAAATCTCTCAGTTTTCAGTATTAGTTCGACTTCACAAGACCCCTCCCACCCCCTTAGCTTATTTGTAATATTTTTCACTATCTAATCTTTTTTATCTTTTTCATCTATCTTCTGTTCAGATGCTCTTTCTAATATGATATTTTTTCTTTTGTTTATTAAAGATGGGGTGAAGAATTTTCTCTGGAAAAACACCCACAGGTAAGAATGGGAAGATCTAAAAATCTGAACATTAAACGTATATATTAAAAGGACAGATGGCTTTACCTTATATTTTCATTCTTATTAATATTAACGACATCGATACAATATTTATGAAACTTAAATAATAAAAGCCAAAATTGCAGTGCATTTCCAGTATTCTAAGTGTGATGTCTGTTTTTTTTAATCCAGGGAACAGAGGTGAAAGCAATCACATACTCCGCAATGCAGATCCATGATAAGGAAAAAGCAGATATATTTGCCATCATTGATATCTGACGATATCTCCAAATGCAGACCACAGTCCTGGGATCAAATAACTGAAATATCTACTTGGCCAATTTAAGCGGCCTTTTTGTTGATGCACTGATTGTTGACTTGGTTTCTACTTGAAAGGACATATTTACTAAGAGAAGCATTTCAACATTTCTTTTGATACAGGTTCAATGCATACCGCTCTCTAGATTTCAGATTAGTTATATGACACTAATCATTTTATAATTTACATTATTTAACAAACCACAAAAAACATGAAAATAATAGAACTCTTTACGCTTAGTCAAAACTGAAAAGTGAACTTGATTAAGAAAGATTTATTCATTTTTAAAGACATTTGTAAACCAATTTTTGCTTAAAATGATTGTGCAAATCCTGTCATACCATTTAAATTAATTGTGTTGATGCCTTTTTATGCATTGTAAATAAATCAACAGATTTTTTATATGTTTTTGCTGTGGGATTGATTAAATGGTAACTGGTATTTAAAAAAAAAAGTTAAATCTTGCTTTTGAATATTTTGTGGGTGTACTCATTATTCTAAAGGACAAGGGGATGCCTTCAATAAGTCAACATGGATGCATAAGGGTTTTCCTTTAGTTGTGTATTGACTTAAGACCAAAGTGCAACCAACTAATTTCTTTTTGGAAATTAATGAATTATAGCATACTTTATCTATACTACTCTTGTATCTCAGCTGGACATATTATTTTTTACCTCAAAGGCAGTCGGAAGAGAACAATACATCTGATAATCGTGATCACAGTAAATTATGTGCAGTTATAAGTCAAACATAACACTTGTGTGCACTAGATTATAAAGGAGTTTCATGTCCTGGCTTATAATCAAAATTTTAAAAAATAAACTAATAATAAAGCTGATATTAAAACTGTTAAGGCCATTTGTGTGGGGCAAACCATTTACAGGGAAAGGTATCAGGGGCCTAAAGACATTATCACAAAGACCAGCCATTGAAACCAATCAAGGATCATTCACCCTAGCTGGGCATGTATGGCTGATGCATGAAGCACATACAGTAGGCTGCGCATGTTTAAGAAAGAGAGTGGGGAAACAAAGTTCTTAAAAAATTAAGAGACCACTGACCAAGTATCAGTTTCTCTGGTTTTACCAATAGGTATGTGTTTGAGAAACATTTCCATTATTTATTTTATTGTATACTACTGACAACATTTCTCTGCGTTGGAATTCAAAGACACTGGAATGTCTATACTGTTGTGACTCACTTGTCAATGTTTTTTTCTTCTTCTTTTAGCCTTCATATGCCTTCAACCGCTGCCATACTGTACATGTAGAGATTAAGAACAATTTGGAGTGATCTCTTTTTTCCCCCAGAGCTCAGCTGTATATATTCAAATAGGATATCCTACCGGTGTTATATTGGGCAAACATACATTTGCTTCAGTTGAATTGATTTAATAGTCGATAGTAGCTTCTACAATTGCTGTAAACGGTGAAAAAAAACCCGCTGAGGGTCAAAATGTTCCCCCGGATTTAGTCTCCCCCCCCCCCGGTGCGATCTGGTGGTGACGTCACTATCTCCTCCCGGTTTCTTCCTCCTCTTCAGTGAAATGCAGCTGCGCCATTACTCCTTTGTCCATTGAAGAGAAGCTACTTGCCACGGAAAGATACCGGCGGCTCTGCAACAACTTCACCATTTATTTTGTTGCACTCAAACAGCGTTATCTATTTAGCTGCAGTTTCGTTGCAAGCGAAGCTAACGAACATAGCCAGGCTTTGTTCGTTTATATTTGGCGGTCCTAGTCTATTATGAGCAGTTCTGAGCCCGCCATAGAGTCGAGCCCTCAGAAGAAAATCAAAATGGAAGACAGTAAATACCTGCCGGAGCTCCTGGCCGAGAAAGACAGCCTGGATTCCTCTTTCACACACGCCATGAAACTTATTTCTGCAGGTAAGTTATTTTCTATTTACCGAAACAAACCCAGACCGGCTAACGGTAGCATGGCTTGAGGCCTAGCCTTCTTTCTCTTGAACAGACGACACAGGCCCGAACAATGGTGTACTACACACGTGGTTGTAAGGGATGTGGGTCAACACCATTTGATTGGATATGTATCACATTTGTGATTAATGAATGTGACTTTTACGTAATCCAAATGATAAATATATGTTTTAGGTTGAAAGTAGCGAGCTTTCCGCGTTGATCACGTTAACACCATATTAAGCTTCAACTCGCCTCATCGACCCATTGTATATACACATGCAAGGCACTAACATTGTAAATGTCTCATATATTAAACCGCTTCAAGTTATGGTTGTTACATTGCAAATACATGATGGTGGCCGATTGCTAACATCCTCTATTTTATTTCGGTTAAACTATTGGTACATAAATAAGCAAAGATTTGAACGGTTTTGCAGTTCAACGGAGATAATTTTTGAACAATAGGTTTCTCGTTGTATCACTAGTCGGCCATTGCATCCGCGAAACCCCCACGATTAACATCTTAATATGTGTTTCTCTCCTGCAGAGATTGATAGGATTAATAAAGGAGAAACCAAGAAAGAGTCGGAGAAGGAAATCTACCAGGATCTTTTTGCCAACAAGAATCTCAAACTGAAAGAGCGGGTACTCATTCCTACCAAGCAGTACCCTAGGGTAAGTGTCCGACTTCTTTCTTATTTCTGACTTGTTTATTAACCGACTGTCTTTATTGAGTGGGGAAGGGTGGGACGAAAAAAATGGGGCAACATATTTAGTTTTTATTCATCTGTGGTATAATACATAAAATAGAGGCAGGCATTTATTGCAAGGCGATGGGCCTTAAATATATACATCATTGCACAAACCTGTGGTGTATGTCTGACTTCAGTATCCGATTGTGGAACCCTGTCTCCCTCTGGCTTTTCTAACCTAGAATTAGTCAAGTCATGCGGCCAGTGCCCTACTTTTTTCTGCATGATTAATTTTGCATTGTATAGACTTGTGAAGAGGGGGTTGTGTTTTTTTAATGCTGAATTTAACGACTAAACCCTCATCAATCACAATAGATTCTACTACCTACCATATTAAACTGTATTCTGCATTTCTCTGGAAATGTTAACAAACCATAGTGCAGTGCTAAATGTTCCTATTTATATTCCTTACAGGTCAACTTTGTTGGTAAGCTCTTGGGACCCCAGGGCAGCACAATCAAGAGACTCCAGGAAGAGACTGGAGCAAAAATTTCAGTTCTGGGTAAAGGTTCCATGAGGGACAAGAATAAGGAGGAAGAGCTGAGGAAGGGCGGCGAGGCCAAATATGCTCACCTGTCCATGGAGCTGCATGTGTTCATAGAGGTGATGGCCCCCATCCCAGAGGCCTACATGCGCATGGCTCATGCCATGGAGGAGGTCAAAAAATTCCTTATTCCGGTATGTGATCATCTCAATTCGGATATCATTTTAATTCCTAAACTTTTGCATTGTATATGTCCAAGCAATTCTTTTTGATGCTCCCCTAGAGGAATGACATAGATAGTTCATTGTTTTTGTCTTGCCTTTAGGAACCTGGTGAGCATGACCCCTTCATGGATCCTCACTTCCTGAACGGATCCCAGGATGGCGGCAGGGGGCGTGGTGGTCACCTAGGAAGAGGCAGAGGCGGACCACCTGGTGCTGGAGGACCACGGTAGAGGCCTTAATCATAATACCTATGGGACATTTTAGCTGACAGACGAGACTATGCTGCTATTTCTCTGTTTCGCTAGTTACTTTTGGTTTTCTATGGTTGATCTCATTTTTTTTTAAACATGGCTTTCCACAGGGGGCGAGGAATGCCACGTGGGGGACCTCGAGGAGCAATGCGTGGTGGCGGACCACGGGGAGGAGGAATGGGAAGGGGCACCGGTCATAGAGGTGCACCGTCTGGCAGGGGTGGCCCTCCTGCTGTGCCAAACAGAGGAGGCTCAGCTCCCCGCTCTAGGCCCCCAACAGGAGGTGCTCAAAGGATGCTCCCCTCTTCAGCCATGTCCCACCAGCAGGGCCCTGCTTCATCACAGCCCAAAGCTGAAGGCTATGAGGAATATGTAAGTAGTTTGAGTTTTTCACATGGCGTGCCTTTTTAATAGCTGGTGCAGATCCCCCTGGTTTCAGTGTGGTTTTTGTCTATACTGTTGTGACTCACTTGTCAATGTTTTTTTCTTCTTCTTTTAGCCTTCATATGATGAGACCTTCGCAGAAGCTGCCTACGAGGGATATGATAATTATTATAATCAGCAGTCTGCACCTGCGTAAGTCCTTAAGTTAGTTGACTTTATCTGCACATTAAAATTGTCAATTATAGGATTACTGTATTGACTCTTCTTTACTGCCTATAGGGATACTGAATATTATGATTACGGACACGGAGAGGCACAGGATACCCCATATGAGCCATATGGTAAGATTATAAAATTGGCTTCCATTTTGTCTGTCCTTGTAGCACACACTCACTAAGGATACGTGTGGAGCACTGATCGGACCTTCTGTGTGCCTCACTGATGTTTGGTTTTGTTTCTTATTTCTGTCTTTGCAGCTCAAGATGAAGGGTGGGAAAACTCTTGGAACAACTCCGGGGCTGGAGGCAAATCCACTGCTGCTCGGCAGACGAAGGGATCCTTCAGAGAGCACCCCTATGGCAGATACTGAACTGGTAGAGAGTTGTTATGGCAACTGTCTCCGATTGTAACTCCCTGAACTTTTCTAAAGTAATTTCCCTCGTTTGTTCCCTTTTTTTAAAATATTGTTTATTTTATTTTTTAACTCGATAGACGTTTTGTTGGATGTATGATAGCGTGCCAGAGGAGAAACATGGAGACAAACTTTTTCATTGTTTATCTGTTTCCATTAATGTTTTCAGTTGCGTAGTTGGCAGGTCTTAGTGACATAACCCTAACAAAGCAAAAAGAGTAACATTTGAGTGATATTTGATGGTTATCCTTTCAGTTAATTGTTCCTGAACAAAATATGATTGTGGCGATAAATTATTTACAATTAGGCTGCCTTTAAAAAGTCCTTAAGGACTGGACAAAAATGATCCTAATGCTTTTTAATGCCTCAATGTTACTTTACTATAACTATATTTCGTTACAAACTCTAAAAAACCAAGCCGTTGTGATAATAAACAGAAGTCATATATTTGTTTATACTATAATACAAATCTAGTCTTGTGTGAAGTTAATGGCTCCTAAAATACTATTGAAAAATGTTTCTATTTTTGCCACCATTTACAATTGTTGTATGAACTATTACTTGCAAAATCAATGCTGATCGTCTACTTCTTGTAAAGCTTGTAGGGTTAACAATCCTTGCTGTGAGAGGAAGGCTGCTGCCAACTCAATATTTTGTACATAACCTTAGGACAAATGTGTATGCTTTAAGCCGTGCCGTCTCCAAAATGCATAATGCTTGTGTACCTTTGGCTAAATAGGATACTAAATATATCCCAAAATGTTTTTCTGCAGTGCGTGTTTCAATAAAGTTTCTAGTTTCTTCTTAATCAATCTAAACATGGTATTTTGCCTTTGTTGTACCAAAGGAATGCCTTCAGTTTGTGAAAGTGGTCCTCAGTGGTTTCTCAACAACGCAGAAAAAGCTGTATGTATACACGTCAGCCTGACAAAAAAAACAAAAGCAGTGTTTTGACAATGAGCTTTATCCTCTTCGTCTGTTTTCAAAAATTATCTAAATGGCACTTGTAATGTCACCTTCAAAAAAATACAAATAAAGCTCTTATCTTGAGGTAATGTGCTGCCAAATACATGTTTTATTGAGAATGATATAGTGCTTGAACATGTATTGTCATTAGCCTTTATTTAGTCTATCTACTCAAGCTCTCAAGAGCAATGTATCTTCAGCCCGCTTGAAATAACTGAATTTCAACAGTATTTCGAATCAAGCTTGCAGGGATCTTACTTGACTTTGATGCAAAGTCACGCTGGCTGGTTATAATAAAAGAAAAAAATCGCAGAGGAGAGGATTCTAAAAGCCTAAAGATCGCCACAAGAAGGTAAAACTAACCCCAACACTCATTTTTTAGATTTTTGTTTTTTCTGTGCAAAACATCAAGTAATGAAAGTCATCAAAAACATTTGACGTACAAAATTATGCTATCTGTAGTTATTTCCGAGCAAAATTAGCCGTAGAAAACAACCAGAAATGGTTGTGATGCAACTCTTGCTCAAATAAACCCATAATGGTCCACTCATTTCACTCAATACTTAGCCATTTCCATCTTGTTAATGTCTCTAGAATGTAGATTAATGAAAATTAGTAGTTGCACTCAAAACGTTAAAAATATCCCATTGTTGGACAAAAACCTTCAGCTTGAGTTGCATGGATCTTTTGTAGCATACTGTTAGTTTTGCATGTCTGTTATTATCCACTGTGCGTGTAGGCACGGATGTGTCCATGTTCTCATTTCTGTTTCTCTTCTTAGGTTGTCAGAAAACTGTGTGCATTTTACACATTCAACTCCAGTTTACCAGGCTTTATGGTCAGTTGAAACAAATCCTCAGATATTTCTTTAAGCATTGAATTTTGCTGTTGATAAAAAAAAAAAAAACTTCTTTCTCTAACAGGTCCATTGAAAGTCCCTGGAAAGAGCAGAGGCCTTGAGGTGTCTCTAAAAAAGTGGGGAGGGAGCTTTCTCCATCACTGAGAACATGCTCTGCTCTCCAGTCATTTTTACTGTAGCGATGATTTTTTTTAAGAGATGTGCTGCGATCATATGGATTGTTTTATTGACTGTACAGTTTTATAATATTTTTTACCCATGACATTTTAAGAGCTTTTTTAAAAATCAACTGAAAAATAAAGGTTTTTTTTGTATCTGACTTGTATTGTTCTGTCTTTATGTGATCGTATAACCAAAAGAGTTACTTTCATTTGATGCCGGGATGTCTATATTTAAAGCTGTACTAACACGTAAATGTAATGCAATGCAATTTATGTTTAATCTAATCTCGAATTATGGATCTTCTTCGCATAGATCCTATTTCACTATGTTGTCTGTTTGGACATTTCTCACATGCTATAAGTGAGAGGTATTGCACACAAACACCATGCTGACAGACCACTGTCAGGAAGTTACACAACTACATTGAAATCTTCCATTTTACGGCTCACTATACATCTATAGGTAAAATAAATATTTCCTTAAAAATGCAAAAGATAATGTAATTATTACAAACATAATTTACAGACCTAAATGACATGCAGTTAGTTACCTCATGGGCAACATACCCTATTTATTCCAAAAAATGTGCTAAATTAAATCCCTATGTTCTGCCTTCATGTCTAAAATAAAGTCTGACCCAAGCCTGTTGACCGATCCAAAAACACATTGCTCTCCTTCCCTTGGTGCGTCTGATTTTTGGCGGAATGTCCCTTTAAATGTCTCTCCTCCCACAGGTCGCTCACATATCCGCCCCCCCCCCATCTATCAGCGGCCAGTTTCACATCAACAATGACTGTCTCCGCTGATTCCTTTGGAATATACACCACTTCTCCAATAAACACTGTGAAAATGTACAGCGTGTAGCTTGTTATCAATGCAACAGAGCAGCGGCTAACACACAGCGGACTGCACTGGTAAGCTCTTCTGGTCTATCCTGTTTGGTGGCTTGGTTTGATAGCTAGCTAGCTAGCTAGTCAGAGATACTGTTAGCCTAGGCCTCGATCTTTGTATTTAATCAAGCATGGAGTTGGCGGACATGTCCGTGGCTCATTGTACAGGTCCACGTTGTGTCCGCTGCCCGCCTCGTGTCTCCCACTCTAACGGCTCCCGTGACAAATGTGACCCAGGAAGAGAACAAATTGTGGTGCTACTTGGCTAGGCTTGTAATGTCAGTTTCCGCAAAAAACTTGCACTATATTAAAGATGTTATGCAGCTAGTGCAAATGTAACGCTAGCGTTTGGTGGTGCATGTTTATGATGGATTATCTGAAGCAGATCTATTTTGCTTTGCACAATTTGGGATTGGCCATGAAATCTTAATCCTGCAAGTTCTTGTTGTTTGTTATGACTCTGCACCACTGCTGTCATTTTAAGTGCTGTGACTAAGCCAATCATTGACCAAAATAAAACTTATGTAACTGATTGTTGCCCTGCAAGTGAATTATATCCTATGTGATACATATCACAGGCTTGATCCAAATCATATTACACAAATTAGTCAATAACTGTTATAACATGTGTTGTAACTTCTGGATCAGCCTTCTTATTGACAGCGTTCTGCTCCCTTGGTGTATACAGGCACAGGAACGAGCAGAGAAACCATAAAACCAGACGCATAGCTGGGAGAAGTCGTGGGTGTGTCGGCGATGGCTGGTGGAAGGAGAGGGGCGAACCGTTCCACGTACTGCAGACCTCCGCTCAGCAACGAACCAGGCTCGGTCAGCAATGGCAACCACTCGACCAGCTCCCCGGTCACAGGGGTGCGATCCCGTACAAGGTATGCTCTGATATACCGCAGATCTTTGAGAGTTAAGAGCGGTAAATTGACTGCATTTATAATGGATTTTCCAGTCTACCCCTCAAAGTGCTTTTAAATATACAAATCAACATTCACACACATTTGTACATTCATTCACACTAGGGGCCACCTGCTCAAGGGAGCCTGACATTCACTCACAATCACACGCTGTTGGCCGTGCCATCAAGAGCTATTTAGGGTTTGGTTTCCTGCCAATCTAACCACAGAGCTTCCAGTTGGTGGACTGCGACTCTACCTCCTCGGCCACAGCTGAGAAAGTTAACATTGGCAGGATTTGGTCTCATCTCATCTGTTACACCCCCATTATAACAGAACAATATACATCATAATAAGAGAGGCTTTGTTTTGTCTGCAGGAATGGTTCGGGGACGTGCATGTCGAGCCCCCCGCTGGCTGCGCAGACGGTGGTCCCTCTGAAGCACTGTAAGATCCCCGAGTTATCTGTGGACCGCAATGTGCTGTTCGAGCTTCACCTTTTCTTCTGCCACCTCATCGCTCTCTTTGTCCATTACGTCAACATCTACAAGACGGTGTGGTGGTACCCCCCCTCACACCCTCCCTCACACACATCACTGGTGAGTCAACCTCTGACTTATGATCATGTTTATTATCAGGTATTATCGTCCGTAGGTGTTTCGTCTGTCAACCTTCTCTGTATCCCTATTGTTTTTAAATTTGCATATCCCTCACATGGTATTGTACCTATATATGTTGATGATACTGCAAGTGTGAGCATTAATCCTGAATCAATGTTATTGTTTACAGAACTTTCACCTTATTGATTATAACATGCTGGTGTTCACAATCATCATACTGGCACGGAGGTTAATAGCAGCAATTGTTAAGGAGGTAAGCATTTTATTTTGGCTTCTTCCTTTTCAGAATTTGTCTTTATCCCTTTGTCTTTAACATCTTTCAAGTCTTAAATTATAAATGTAATAGCTTTTCTTAACTGACAATTTAATTTCAAGATAATTGGAATATCTCTTTCTTTTTATAAATGTCACGAATGCCTCTCACAGGAATGTCCCACAGTTTAGGCTAGTGGAACCGACAACACTCATATTTTGTATACAGAGGCTATCTGCTAGATTGTGAAAACATTGATATTGTTTTAAAATTAACATTTGGGAAAATTTCTCCCTAATCCTGAATAATTCTTATCCACATTTCTTTAGTTCTTGTAAACTTGGTCTTAAATTTCACTTAGTGTGGCTGCTGTGGCAATAAGCTGTTGGAAAACCAGACATAAAGAATGTATTCTACTTCAGATGCTGGACTTCAGACATTGCTTCCTGCACAGTGTGTACAAGCTACTCTACTGCTGTTGTTGTATGAAAGCATTTGACCATTCTGTCCTCTGTCACCCCCCCCCAGGCCTCACAGAGTGGGAAACTATCCTTCCCTCATTCAATTTTTCTGGTGATGGCTCGGTTTGCTGTGCTCACGCTGACCGGCTGGAGCCTGTGTCGCTCGCTCATTTATCTCTTCAGAAGCTACTCTGTGCTCAGCCTGCTCTTCCTCTGCTACCCGTGAGTATCTACAGGGAGAATTTAATAGCTTGAATTCAGTAGACTCAGTCAAGTGAGAGTCCACTAACATAATGACGCCAGGTAATTACATTTCCAATGCTTTTATTTCATTGTTTGTGTTCCCCAGCTTCAGTTGGTTCCGCTCGTTCGTTTATGTTTGTGTTCTCCATCTAACACGAGTTAGATTTAATACAGATTAATATCAAATGTGTTTGACAAGCTTTATACATAGTTAGCTTGTATTTTATTGCTGTTTTTTGTTTATAGTAAATGTATTATTATTCAAGTAAGTTGAAGTAATTTTGATGCTTTAATTTAGAAGGCATCTTTGGGCACTGGGTGATTTGGGCACCTGGTATAATTATATATAATGGGAGACAGGTGGTGGTTGGATTAGCGCACCAGGATGGCATTTGTTGTTGTTTTTTACCAGGGAAAGCACAAGGAAAGGCAAAGGGCAAGATATAGAAAGATGGTTACATTTATTCTGGTGATATTGGATCATGGAATAAATGCACAGGAACGACGATCTTGCCTGGACTTGGATCATTCCCTGCGTACGATTCGCTATGTGGTGCCTCAGCGGCAGTTTTACTTTTGAGTTCATTTTCTGTTTTACTTCTCTATGGTTTTGGCCGCTACAACCTTAAAGTAGTCTGATCGGAGATATGAATGATGAATGGTGTTGTTGTCTCTTGAGCAATTATTCAAAAGCTTTCATTAACATACTGCTTAGTGGAGGTTATTTGGTTCATTGACTGTTAATTACACAATGGTTGGATCCTGATATCCATAGTGTCTGTTTTTGCAAAAAAAACTAGCATGAGCGGCCCCTTATTCAATTATAGACTTTTTTTAACTGATGGAACAAACATACTTGGAACCATATTATATATACTTTACTTTTACTGGGTGAACACTGCAAATATTCTCACATTATGTGTAATAATGTGAGAATATTCGCAGTGTTCACCCAGTGCTTTAAGTATTGTAAAAAGTAAACAATAGCTGTTGTTTTCTGCAGATTTGGGATGTATATTCCCTTCTTCCGGCTGAGCTGTGACTTCCGACGCCCGGGTCCGCTCTCCCCCATCGCCAGCATCGGCTCCAAGGAGGTGGGCAGCGTGGGCCGGGGCAGGGACTATTTGACCGTGCTGAAGGAGACGTGGAAGCAGCACACCAGCCAGCTGTACGGCGTCCAAGCTATGCCCACTCACGCCTGCTGCCTCTCCCCGGATCTCATCCGCAAGGAGGTGGAGTACCTGAAGATGGACTTCAACTGGAGGATGAAGGAGGTGCTGGTCAGCTCGATGCTCAGTGCCTACTACGTGGCCTTTGTACCCGTCTGGTTTGTCAAGGTAAGAAACTGTCTTAAAGGAATACCATCCAAACGATAATTTCTGTATCAATAATTCACTTCTTTCCTTGTATTCATGAACACAATTATTCTCGCATGTCGCCAGAGTGAACAACGAATCCAAAAACAGAAGAAAATATAGATAAACTTAGAAATAAATGGGCTCCATGTTTAAAGGCATTTTCACTTGTTGGAAAGAAGTTAGCAAATATTTAAATGAATGAGAATGTAAAATTAGGTTTAAGTGTATTTCTGCTGTAACGCAGCACTCAATTACCTCATCAATCATTTTCTCCATTTTTGGATTCTCTTCTTATCATGGACGCATGCGATAATATAGTTTTTAATTCATTTTCTTCACAAATGGAAGATAATTGGTTCATTAATTAATATAGAAATTATCATTTTGTTGGTGAAGTATACCTTTTAAAGCTAGGTTAGGTACATTTGATTTTAAGCGCTAATGTCATAATTAAATCCGCTCTAATAACGCCTGTGTATTTCCCCTCAGAGTACACAGTATGTGGATAAGCGCTGGTCCTGCGAACTGTTCATCCTGGTGTCAGTCAGCACGTCAGTAATCCTCATGAGGCACTTGTTGCCACCTCGATACTGTGACCTGCTTCACAAAGCTGCAGCGCACCTGGGTTGCTGGCAGAAAGTAGACCCCTCGCTCTGCTCCAATGTCCTTCAGCACATGTATGTACCGCTCGTGGTTTATTACTGGGCTTTGGACTCATTTGATTGAAAACCCTAATTGTTGTCTCTTTTCGCACAGATGGACAGAAGAGTACATGTGGCCACAGGGAGTCCTGGTTAAACATAATAAGAATGTCTATAAGGCCATGGGTCACTACAATGTTGCAGTTCCATCAGACGTGTCTCATTATCGCTTTTATGTGAGTATTCCTAAAATGAACATGTCAAATTATTATTTTCTAATCTGATGACTGACTGCATCTCCCTTTCCCTCCCATAGTTCTTCTTCAACAAGCCTTTACGAATATTGAACATACTCATCATCTTGGAAGGTGCCATGATATTCTACCAGCTCTACTCGCTGATATGTTCAAAAAAGTGGCATCAGACGATATCACTGGCTCTGATTCTCTTCAGCAACTATTACGCCTTCTTTAAGCTTCTCAGAGACAGAATAGTCCTAGGAAAGGCATACTCGTTCTCAAACAGCCCGTCAGACCAGAAAGTCAGTTAGGCTCTGAGTTATTAATCACCACATTCACTTTGGAACAACACAAACATGCCTAAGAGCTCTGTATTTTTTCTACAAACTACATTTTGTGTCACTTTTTTGTTCTGATCTGCCATAATAAAAAGAAATATTTTTGTATTACTTAAAAGGTTTGCTTTGGTATTTATTTGGTTCTAAAATGTCCACTCTGACCACAAGAGGCCTCTCGGATTCAAGAATAAAACACACAATTTGAACAATTCCTCAAAGAACAAGTGTGCATTTCAGTTAATGTGCACTTATTGACCAGTCATTGCTGAGAACCTGGTCACTTTGACAATAATGTATAATATGGAAGAAAATATTATCACTCAATCCAAATTAGTCACCACTGATACTTCATGTCGAAATGTAAATAAAAGGACAAAATTAGTCATTATTTGAAAGTACAAAAGTGTAAATCACCCTCTGAAATGTTCAAATAGCTTTTTCTTCACAATATGCATACAGTGAGATGTTTTAAATGCCTTGAGTATTCAGTAGGGATCTCACTTGTATTACCCTTATCTGAGCAAAGACTGTATGGACTGTTCAGATTGCAACACTCTGAGGTGAATTATTAATGTAGAGTAATTGGTGGAAAATGACTTAGTACATTTACTCCAGTACTGTATTAGTATCCCTTTGAGGTACTAGAACATGGAGAATTTCCATTGTATATACTTCTTCTGTGCAATTATTGACATGTGTTTGAAGCTACATTGCAGACTCAGATGATCACATCATTAATACAAACATATACACCAACTTAAGATAGATATATAATTTATTTATCCCATAATTGGTAAATTACTTTGATCCAGCAGCAGTGTTAGACATTACACAAGTTAAACAATTTCAAAAGATATAACATACAAATACTATAACATTAGCAGACTACTAGACTCCTGGTACTAGGATGGGTTAAAAGCAGAGAAGACATTTCACTGTGTGTGCTGTGTGCTCTGCATGTGTGACCATTAAAGAGGGTTTCATCCCTCCCAAATAAAAAATACATATCTCTAGAGTATCTAAATAATACACAATGAATACATTGAGTAATCAATACAATATACAGTCTCACTACATTGATCTCAACCAAAGAATACATATTATTATGAATTAATCTAACAAGCAATGTGTGAAATTGCGTCACCATGTGGCCTGTTTGTAGTGTTCTCAGGTGCCTGCAATTCAAATGCAATTGCAAACCACCCAGGATATAATAGAAGCATGTTTTCATCATCAGCTGAGGAGCAGTACCCATCATGCTGTTCGCTGCACCTGTGTAGTAAACACACTAAGCTGCAGGCTGCGGGGCACTGGCCCTTTAAGACGGATAAAGAGACAACAGCTTTGCACGAGACGACAGCATCGATGCCGCGTTCACATCTAGCCTGACACAAACCGGAGCTGCCTGCTGGAACAGCTCAACACCACTGTGCTTGATCAATGTTAATTCATATGTAATATATTTAAACAGCTTTAAATGGCGGGGGGAGAACTGTGACTCCGTGCTCGGTAGGTCTGCTCTCTGGTGCGTAATTGATTCGGTAAGTCGTATTTGTGTCATTTTCGTAGACGATACATCTGTTTACCCATCTTCCCTCACACTGAATTCAACCAAATTGTACAAAAATCAGCTGTTTTCATGTTTTTATTCAAGCAGCTTTTCCTCGGGGTTGACACAACTCAAGTAACGAATTATTTCATCGTATAAAGTTGCCTTTGTGTATTACTGTAGTGGCCATCTTTAGATTCTACTTTGAACGGAGGCTGACGTAGTGTTGGGAGATAAAAGCTATTAATAAGGAATCAATGCAAATGTAAAGGCAGGAAATGTTATTTAACCCTCCGGTATCATTCGATTGGACTACGCAAATTAGTCAAACGGGACAAAAATGTCCACTGCAAAATACTTATAACATAAACATTATAAACATTATATTAAAAGGTTTTTTTTCACAACTTTTTGGGGTTCAATCTTTAAAGCAACTTCCGCCCTAATAAAAAATACCAAATATTTAATCATTTTCAGGATTGCAACCCTTTAAATGCCATTTTGAATACATGAAATCGGTGTTGTTTTTCATGATTAAAAACTGAAAATTAGTTATTTTCCATATAATACATATCTGGGGACTGGCTCTTTTCTTTTTATAACAGTCTTGGATATGTCAAAGATTAGCAACAAAAATGTCCACTTCCAAAAACTGCTATAAAATGATAATAGATTAATATTTTAAAAAACTTTTTGGGTTAAATCTTTAAATCAACTTCAGTCCTTAATCAAAAATATCAAATTATTTTCAGGATTTTAACCCTTTAACTGCCAGTTTGAAAACATGAATTCGTGTTTTCTATGAAAAACATGCACAAAAAGGCAGTTATTTTACATATAATAAATGTTGGGGGGGGGGTCGGCTTTTATTTATTTTTTATCACAGTCTTGGATATGTCAAAGATTAGCAACAACATTTATTTTTGGTGGATTATTAGTTTTTGC
This sequence comes from Pseudochaenichthys georgianus, assembly GCF_902827115.2. Lineage (NCBI taxonomy): Eukaryota > Metazoa > Chordata > Actinopteri > Perciformes > Channichthyidae > Pseudochaenichthys > Pseudochaenichthys georgianus. Next base: position 18,584,425 of record NC_047524.1, on the reverse strand, counting down.
ACAGAATCAGATTAATTTGCATTAGAATCACATTAGCCACTCGCGGACAAAAATGTCCCATCCACTCCCATTATAACCGCATATTTTGATCTCTCCGCCATACCGGTATATAATCATGCATTTTGTAATGTCAGGGTTTTATTTTGGAGGAAAATAGTTCAATTTGTCCTTTTTACTGTATATCACCAGATGTGACATTTTACCATTGAATTACATGCTTGTCATTTCTTGGTTTCTTTGCCTGTTGTATAATGGGTCCTGCCAGCCATTGGAATACATGTATGCAACTCATATGATGTAGGTGTGTTGGTATGGATGTGGAAGAGTGGTATCAGCTGAGAAATGTGTGTGTGTGTCTGAATGTACAGTGTGTGTGTGTGTGTGTGTGTGTGTGTGTGTGTGTGTGTGTGTGTGTGTGTGTGTGTGTGTGTGTGTGTGTGTGTGTGTGTGTGTGTGTGTGTGTGTGTGTGTGTGTGTGTGTGTGTGTGTGTGTGTGTGTGTACGTGTGTACAGAGACAACAATATACAGTAGATTTGGTTTACAGCAAGTCGCAGTTTTCGCCTCATATCTCTTTCTCACTCCCTCATTCCCAAACTCATACACACTCGTACATATTAAACCTCCTTATACCTTGTATGTGTGTGAGTGATTGTGTGTGAGAATGAGACAGAAGTAAGTAAGTGTGCTCTCATGGCATTTTCTTTGTTATATTAACATATCTCTATTACTCTATTTTTAATGGTCATTCAGTAAGTGGAAATGGATATGAGTCATACTTTTTATACTCCACTATCCTTCCATAGGAAAGTCTCACCTGAGGTGCTGTTTACACGAGAATGCAAACGGTTGTATCCACTACTTTTCTTTTTCGTTCACACGAGGCCGTAACGGAAACGCGGAAACGGACCCCGCAAACGATAACGGGTCCCAAGGTGGATAGATCTGCAAACTGAATGTTCTGGGGGGCTAAACGGCTCCGTATGTACGCCCTATATACGATCATTTCCTGATAACGATGAAGCCATAGCCCCACCTCTGCTGCTCACTGCTGTAGCATGGTCAGTACCTACTGACCATGCTACAGATGTTAGTGCAAAATCTACAGCTCCTCTACCACAACCATCAGCAACAAGTGGACATGGAAAATTATATGAACTACATGTTGCTAAATCCACCGCGGGGCATAAACAGAAGGGCAACCATGCTCGGGGGTCTTCTTCGCTGCTTTTGGTGTATTTTGTGGCGAAAGTACAGCACCACTTACAGGCCCGGCATATGTACTACAGCGTCTCCAGCGCTCCCGAGTGGTCTCGTGTGAACGGAAGACTTTTTTGATATCGTATTCGGTTCGTTTGCGTTTCGTATGCGTGTAAATAGGGTCTCAATAACAACCCAGTATATTGATTTTCTCCTTCAGCCATTTGTCTAAAAGCCGAGGCATTATTTCCATTTGTATAGTACACTCCTCTCAGGAATCATGTTACCTGTCTGTGCTTTATTCTTTCTATAGTGAGGAAGAAGGCTTCTGCAGTGTTTGGATTTGTGATCATTTTGGTTGTCACATAATTGGTTCATTTGGTTCGGAAATGTCCTCAAAACAGCAACGCAGTGTGTCCTTGAGTTCACACATTCTCTAATGTCTTTTCACTTTGAGGGTGCTCTAAACATATCTTATTAGGTTACTGTTTCTCTCCCTTTTACTCCAGGGAAACATTATAGAGAGCACGAAAAATGCTTTCCTTTAAAACTTTCATATAAAAGCAATCCCATTAAGGCAGGAGGATTAATACTGTTTCTCTCTGAGGATTTAATGTGTTTCTGACAGATATATAGTTGTGATAAACTAGGGATGCTGCGCTGTTAAAGCATCACTAAACGCCTTTTCTTTGCAGAGTGGAGAATCCTGAACTGCAGCACTAATTTTGGCACAGGCAGAATCTTCCAGAGGCAGGGAGGGAAGGCTGCTGGGTTTTGAACTTCCTACCTTTGTTGCTTCAGCACGTCCTGCACAGCAGCCAGGCAGTGCACCCCCCTCCTCATACTGCAGGAAACTTAAAAGATAAACAATAATGGAAGACAAGCGCAAGAAGCGGAGCCCAAAGGTGTCTCTTCCCCAGCCCCCTCCTCCCCCCATCAACCCTCGCAAACTCCCCGTCCTGCCTGCAAGCAAAAGTGCCACCTTCTCCCTTGGCCTGCCGCAGCCCCCCTCCCCCAAGAACAGAGGCAAGTACAAGAGATCCATAGGAGTGCCAGGACAGCCCAAGGAGGTGTTCACAGTCGTCGTAGCCCCACCAAAGATCACCAGGTTTGTCTCTTGGCGTATCAGAACAATTCTACAGAAAACACTATGATTTATAAACAATTGCTGTTAATGTTCCTTTACTTTTATGTCCGACCAACTCTTTAATTTTAAAACAGATTACTGGTTAGTTAGATAATGTCAGATCACATACAGTGTTCACGATTTTCACCACAGCTATATCTGAGCATAATAATAAAAGTGTATATAAAAGGAAACATGAGTACTTATACTTCGTACTGTATATCCATGATTAGACGATTGAAGGCTGGATTGTATTTTGAATACTGTTTTCTAACAACACATTTGTTTTCTTCAGGCCCCACAAGGAGAAGCCAAGGGCCCCACAGCCTGCAGGGCCCAGTAAAGTAGTCCAGTCCTCCCCCCTGCAGCACTCCTTTCTCACAGATGTCTCAGATGTGAGAGAGATGGAGGGAGGCCTCCTCAATCTCCTCAATGACTTCCACTCAGGCAAACTTCAGGCTTTCGGTAAGATAACCTCGATAGTAGTGGCCACCATGGGAATATCTGGTTACAGGTTGAAATAAAACCGGTTGAAAAGTGGCTTTGTTTTACAAGTTGTACTTGTTTGGTTTTCTAGGCAAGGTGTGCTCTTTTGAGCAGCTGGAGCATGTGCGTGAGATGCAGGAGAAGCTGGCCCGCCTTCACTTCAGCCTGGACAGCCACGTGGAGGAGCTTTCAGAGGACCAGAGGAAGTGTGCCTCCGACCACAACCTGGAGCACCTGCTCTGTAACGTAAGCACAACCCACAGCAGCACAAAGGTCATGATAAGGAGACACATAATCTCACTTTCACCTGGTCATAAACCCTATATGAATTTGAGAGTATTCTTTCTCTTAAAGGTGGGGTAGGTAAGTTTGAGAAACCGGCTCGAGATACACTTTTTGTTATATTCCATGGAATGCTCTTAACATCCCGATAGCAATGAATATCTTAAGTGCTTTGACAAAAAATCCATAAAAAAGTCATCTGTGGAAGCCGTAATACTGTAAAAAGTACAACTGCGGATTGCCGCCCTGTCTGTCAGCCTTCCATCTCGTGCACGCACAAATGTATCTCGTGCCCTCATTGGGCGTGCATTGCAGCAGTACTTCAATGACTCGCCAGCAACAGGCGGCCACTTTCACCAGTCTGCTGACGTCATGTGTCATGTGTTCATGTGTGTTGGAGGAGGTGCTCTGTAAGGAAGTCTGAAGGAAGGGGCGGATTCTTTTCGGCTGTGTACTTTCAAATTGTAGTGCACTCGAGCCGGTTTCTGAAACTTACCTACCCCACCTTTAAAATTGCTCTTGTGCAAAAACTGCCCATTAAATTGCAAGAAATACCTTTTCATTGTATTATTGTTTCTGCTATTGTGGTCAGCCGATGAAACAGTCACATGGCTCTTTACCTCTCCACTGAAAGTCTAGTTTAGTTGGTTTCACTCTTTGTTTTAAGCCTGAGGCTCTGGAGGTAAATACTTTCACATAACGCAACAACAATTATTTCACCTGTGAGACACTTATAATGAGAATAAAACCCTCCATTAGGTTGATTTAGTAACTATGCTATTCCGTAAACCTCCGTTATAGTTTTACCAAAGGTCTTATTTCTAAGGGGCCCTAATTACATAAAGTTCGATATAGTGACATCACTGAGTAACACATGGTGGTCGCGCTTCTATTGGCTAAAGCTCCAACACATTGTATATAATAGGCTAAGGGGCGGGACATCTGTAACAGGGCAGGCCAGCTAACCAATCAGAGCAGACTGGGCTCTGGTTTCAGACAAAGGGTGAATGAGATAAAAAAAAGACCTTTTTGAACCATGTGAATGTCACAGTAGAGGCACACAATATATGAACCTGAGCATAATAAGGCCCCTTTAAAAGCCTCAAGGGTCAGAATAGTACAGCATTTACATCTGCAGTGTTAATATGTCAAGCATGTGAGATAAGAGTATAGTGTATGCACATAACCTATGTTCCTTTTAGCTGTAAACCTTCCAATAAAACAGATGTGCTGTCTGAGACGAGTCGTATAGCAGTGTTAGGATTGTTGTTCGCTCCGCTGAGTTTCTAGCACGTTTTAAATGTTGAATATTACCCAGCACAAACAGGGATGTGTAGTCCAAGAATACTTTGCGAGTTTCTATTGTTAGCTTGTTGTGTGGCTCCTAGTTACAGGCGCCTGGGGCTCTCTGAGGGGAAGCTGCAGTGATATGTGTGAGGGAGGTGAGAGTGAGCCTTCAGCTCATTACAGACACTGCTGCCAGGGGGATGATTGTGTCTCAGAGCAGATGGGCTGTGAAGTAGCTTTCCATCTGTGTGGACACCAAGGGATGTTGACTAGTTGCTTTTGTAAACATTGTAGTCCAATGCTGGGAGCTTGAATCAAATATTGACCTGACTCACACACAGTTATTGATTAGTGTATAACAGCATGTTCTACTTTTTTCTACCCATTTGTTTATCTGTTCCTGCAGCTGGAGGAGCTCAGCACCTCAATGTATCCTTTCATAATCTGATATTATTTTAAGGAATTACCCATGGCTCCAGACACTAGATTTAAATGTTTGTAAATCAAATGTGTGAATCCTTAATGTGATCGCGTTCAGACAAAAGCTCCACCTGGCTGAGAACCAGGATCTGCCCAAGACATCTGGTCCCTGACAAAGTGAGGTGCGGAGGATGGCGACCACACACTCATCTTCTCCCAACATCTAGCTAGCCCATGTTGCCATGGCATTGATCCAGCTGCCTTAGTAACGGAACGGAAAGATCGACAAGAGGTCGGTGAAGCAGAGGGAACGATATAAGGACTCAAAGCAGCAGAGCATTATTCAAACACTCAACCAAAACCATAAACCCTCATTTATGGCACAATAAATGGCCGGATGTTTTTACTGAACAGTTATGTTAGATAACAACAAATGTTTTCAGCATGTTCGTGGCATCAACTAACTTGGCTCCAGGTACATCATTTGGGAACGGAACAAAGAAAAGTTCATAAAAAGCACACGTCATGATAGTTTAGGAAGTTGTGCTGATGTCATCGTATGCCTTGTTTTTCCGCATAATTGTATAAATATGCATCTCTGTTAGCGAAGCCATACTTGAGTAGCAAACATATTTAGTCACATGTCGACAACACCACTGTGGTTAGCTTAGAACTTAAAAGGGAGTTTGCTGTTATTCTGAATATACTCCCTCATTTGTAGGGCTTTGCTTTTAATACTGGACCAACTGGAGGTGTGACTTTGATACATCACATTTTAAAAAGGGACTTTGTGAGAGGATACAAAATGTATGTTTGATAAACTTTCATGTGAAATGGTTGATATGTTTTGCATAATGACTAGCTACTGTAAATGTTGACACTGATGGTAAGAAGAAGTGAGCTGGAGGATTTATCAGGGTTGCCTTCTGGCTTTGTTTTTCTGAATGAGCTAGTCGACTCTGCTACTGAAGGGCACACATCTCTGTACAGTCCAATTAAATGGCAGCTACTTTTATAGTTCAAGGTTTAGATTTGCAGCTTATTTCATTCAAAACATTTGGCAGCAATGTACTTGGTCCATAATATTTAAACCCTGACAAGCTAATTAAAGTGATCAATCTTAAACCACAGAGCATCTCAAAGCAGTGGTGATTTGGTTATAGAGAATGTGCCTATAGTGCTTTCTAGGTCCTCATTTGTTCTAATGCCTGGATAACCTCTACGGACTATACTTTTCTTTACATCAGGAGGGACGCATCACTATTAGCTCTACATGTCAATTTGGCAAAACAACTTGGCAAGACTTCTGAAGAATCTCCTTTGTATTCAGTAACTTCCCATTAATAAAAGGCATTTAACTTAAAAGGCACAACACTCTGGTTCCTTGGATGAAATGTAATGCAAAATGTTATCGCTTTAAATGAGCCCTTTACAGATGTGGTCAAAAAACCCATTTCCCGATCACATTAAGACATGAATGAGACACCTGGAAGTTGGTTTTACAGAAATAAAACACTTTATTTATATATATCAATCTGTCTTTGCTCTTGTTCACAAACAAGTTCAATATAATTTAACAATTTGATGAGTTAAAAGGCTACTTGAAGACTGGCACTATACTGAGACAGAATCAGATCTGAGCCTTCACTGTTTCTCAGGCAAACGCAGGAGCAAAACTCAGCTCCTCTTCCTCTCACCCCGTCCAGGAGAATTGGTTCCATTTCGATCTAGGCATCAGTGTTCATATATACATACATACATGATATATGTATATTTCCTTAACAAAAATAAAACATTTTGATCTTGCCAGTACATTTTGGTCATGCAAAAAAAGGAAAGACGGTACCAACTCAGAGCATCATTAACAAGACTTTTGAAACCATTACACTATAGATAAATTATAAACTGTACCATTAAACAGTATACGATTACAGATTAAGCTAATACTGTGCAAATACACATTTGAACTGTACAAGAGTATTTTGTACTATTCTTGTTAATCTCAATTCACAAAAAATACAACCACTACATAAGACATTTTCAAAATATGACATTTGAGGAAACAGCAAAATATATACATCTTTCAGGTCCCTGTCTTTGTGCATTTCAATCTCAAATTCTGTAATAGTGTCTCTGATTTGTCTACAGTACATGTTTAGATTATGAAAAGAAAAAAGCAATGACAATCATATAATTTAAATGTAAAACTCATGAAGTCCATCATGATAATGAGCTACCTTTTCAAAGTGCAAAGAGAGCAGGTTGAGTATGTGTAAGACCTGAAGTCTGTATGTTACCATGCTTCCGTACCAGAGGAAATCTCACTGAGACAACATTAAGAGCTCCTTCTTTTAAAAGGACTTTCTCTTTATTGATATAAAAGTGCAGGCACTATAAGAAATGTAGAACATCTCTGTCTTCAAGTAAGGTCAGTGTTAATGTTCTTCTCTTCCAACATTAGGGCGTGCTTGGGTTCTGTTTTACCTTTAGGATACGTTCCTCAGGATCTCGTTCAAACCTTTATGGACATTGGCAGGCTGGGAGGCAGCACACTCCGTCAGGCTCGACCCCATCTGGGCGTGAAGGGCTTGGCACAGGTTTGCGGTCGCACCCCTCACGCTGCCGCCCCGGCCATGAATGGTGCCACTGTGGGTGGAGGTGCCCAGGAGGTGCCACAGCAGAGGGAGCACCTTCTGCTCCACCATCTGGGGCTTGCGAGGATAGAGCTCCGTCACAAGTTCTGGAAGTAAAAAGTGAGAAGGAACAATAGGTGGTGAGAAAAACAAACTGATTTAGAAGCCAAAGGTGAAACTAATAACAGTGTTCAGACTTTTCCCATCAAACCTACCTGCAACTTTTTCAATCATGTCCACCTTCGCTTTGCTGTTTAGAAACTGGGCTTTTGTGCAAAAGGGCTGAAGAAGAAGACTTTTATCTGTCATGGAAACAAAAGAAAGTCAAATAAAGACATGTTCTCCAAAAAGACTGAGCCTCTGATTTGACTTCTACCAGAAATATTTGAATGCTCAAAGTGAGTACCGAGATTTAGGATAAGTGCATTAATAGCTCCAATAGCAGCAGAGTAAATGGCGTTGTTCTTGGAGTTGAGGTGATTGTCCACGATTGCTGGGACCAGGATGTTGACTACTTGGGACAGATTGTCCTTCATCAAGTGGGAGATTTGCTGTAGGGACTCCAGGGCGTACAGGTTGACCTTGCTGTTGGACTCCTGCAGCCGGGCCTTGAAAGCATCAAACAACTGAAAGAAGAAGTTAAGAAGAGACATTTTTTAGATTTTTAAATATAAACAGTCTGATGGTAACTGAGAACCATGATGAGGAAATATTTATAGGATTTGGAAAAGCACTGACCGGGTATATACTTTTGATGACCATGTTGGGGTTGTGCTGGCAGTCAGCCGCTAACTGGTCGATTCCCTTGATCCTCTCTCTGAAGTCTTTTGAACCGAGCAGACTTGAGATCTGCTTGATGTATTCTGTCTTGTCTGCAATACTCTGAGTCTGAGATCTGCAGCTGTTATGGCTGTTCGCCTCCCTGTGGATAATTCAAAATACATCAAATGGATCACTTGTATAAACCTACGAGTTAAGCTTGAATAACGTACTTCCTATATGCGTTGTAAAGTCTAAACTTCTGCTGAATTTGGGCTGTACAGTGCTGCTGTCCTGGTTGATTTCCCACCCACCTGTTGGTCTGCTGGAGCGGCTCTCTGGTGAGAGACGAGGCCCTGAATGTCCCGCTGCCTGGGAGGGAGCGTCTACCCCTCGCTGACTGGGAGTCTTGAGGAATCTCACCAAGACCCTAAGAAAAACAAAAACAATCTCCAGGTAAGATTGCGGTGTAACCTTAAAAGGTAGGGTAGGTAAGAATGGAGAAACCAGCTCGAGTGCACTAGAATTTGAAAGTACGCAGCCGAAAAAAATCTGCCCCTTCCTTCAGACTTCCTTACAGAGCCCCTCCTCCAACACACACGAACGCGCACATGACCAATGAGGGCACGAGATAAGTTGATGATTGGTCGTGCTTTTCACAGCGCCACGGCTTCCACAGATGACATTTTTTAATGTATTTATTGTCAAAGCATTGAATGTATTCATTGCTATCGGGATGTTAAGAGCATTCCATGGAATATAACAAAAAGTGTTTCTGAAGTGAATTACCTACCCCACCTTTAAGAAATAAAGGTTAATAAAAACACAACAAAAAGTCGTACCTTTGTCTTGAGAGTGAAGACGGTCTCTCGGACTGCCGGCAGGTCTTTGGTGGGGATATATCTCTCCAGGATCTTGTCAAAGTCAGGGTGGGAGGACAGTGACAGCAGCATTCGACGCCCAAAATACCTGTTTGTTAAACCAATATGATAGTGAAAACTCACAATAATTGAATATCAAAAGTCTCTGTCATATGTACATGTTAGTTCTCAAAAAAAGCAAGTATGTGTGCACGTGAATGAGGCCCAGTAGTCCCATTTGCAACTCTAAAGCAACAAATTGGCATACCTGGGTTCCTGTGAGGAGTCTTGTGCGAGTTTGGTGACGGCAGGTAAGATTCTATCAGTGAGATCTTTACCTCCGGACAGGAGGCGGGCGGCACCGACCTTCTCCATCAGATTAGCCAGGTGCTGGGCCGTACATTTTCTCACCACTGGGTTGAGATTACTGTCAGAAGAGGAGAAAACCATTCAGCAATCAAAGATAGAAATGTTTTATTGGGTGTTAAAAATAGTGCAAGGGTACCACGGAATTTCTCAACCGTAAGTGTGTGAAACAGCACTTTACTCTATTTATGTAGAGATAACTACTGACCTGAGACCCCCAGAGAGCAAAGCATTAATTCCTCGAGTTGGTGTGCAGTGCTGAACCATGCAGTCCAGTGCTGCATCCACATCCTGCCTGATGAAGGCGTTACTCTCCCCGGCCTTCAGCAGCAAAGCCTTGACTGTGCCATCCAGCTCCTGGTCCATGGCCTTCTGCAGGTGGCTGTACATGTCGCACAGCGTACACACTGCGACCTTGGAGACACTTGACCGCAAGTTCTTTACCTAGATGAGATTGTCATTATAAATACCTAACAGGAAACTGAGTCATTCCAGGCAGTCAGCCAGGATATCAAGACACTACTAAGACACAGATATCAAAATCGGATATCGATATGAATCAGGGGTAAGGCATTTCAAGTTCAGAAGACAAAATGAGAAATTGATGTGGGAGCGTTATACAACAAGTTAATCTACCTCTTGAATGAGAACCAGGCAGACGTCATGAAGCCTGCCCTGGAGTGTGTCTGAGTGGTAGTGAGCCAGACTGCGCAGGAACGTCAGACCCTCGATCTTCTTCTCCCTGAAGAAAAAGAATAATTTAGTAGACCATTTTTTTGGGAGACATTTTGTTGACAAAGTTTCGAAATGTCATTCCCGTATAATATATGTTGACTAGCGTTGTCTCTTTAATTAAAAAGGTATTTTACTGACATGACATTTAATATTTTTCTATTAATTCAATTATTTATCTAATCAATGCATGCAAAATCAAAGGTTCATGCTATTCTATATCTTATAAACCGTTATCCTGGATTTGAGTTATCAGCATAAAGGATTGTAACTTCTATTCCCAGAGCAGTGCAGCTGAGGCTCTGTAGCGTGCAAGTGTTTCTCACCAGTCCTCGGAGCTCAGCAGGTTAAAGCTCTGCGTCAGTGCCAGGTCAGGCTTGGAGAAAGGACACAGCTCAGGAAGCTCAGAGAGGGTTTTCTTGTGTCCCGGAGTACCAGGGGAGAGCTCGTCTAAATGAACAGGCAGCCCACAACACATAGATTTAGTCTCATGTTACATCTCTATCAGTGTGAAAACAAGCAGCGCGTATGTGGGTGGCGGTGCATTAACAGTAGGTTGTCAAAACAGAGCATTGTGGAACATTACCCAAAGCAAACATCTTATTCACCCGCGCTCTGACAGTCTAATTAATGTGCCAGCATATAATTTCCATAAACAAAGGCCTGTTGAAGCACTGGTTCATCTATTTATAATGAGGTGGAATAATGCTGAAAGCAGGCCAGTGTCAGACCGACTGAGAGATCGCAACACGATAAAAAGGTACAGTGACATTTTTTGTTATTTAAAAAACAGAGAAGCACTTACCGGAGCTGTGAGAAAGTGATGGTCGGGTTCTGCTGAGGCTAGGGGCCCTCCTTAGACGGGACTGATTTTTGGAGTTGGGGGGCACTGTGGGGGGGCTTGGCTGGTGCGGAGGAGTCAAGCATGTGCTGGGGCTTTGGGGTCCCAGTGGGCTGGTGGGACTGATAGGGGACTCATCGGAGAGACGCTCAGCTTTGGTGGATGCCAGTGTGCTGCCGTTCAGATGCAGATCTACAACCAAAACAAAAACCTAATGAGCTTCATATGTGGATGATTTATCTTAAGTACATGAGGATACAATAAAAAGACATTAAAGCAAGATCTGCTTAGGAAGCTCAATATGCCGGGTTCCTACCTCCTTTCCAAAGATTCACTCACTTCTCCAGTATTTTAAAGAAGCATTTACAGCATTTTTTCCGATATTAATTCCAATACAAATGTTTTTACACAAAGTTAGCTTTTATAATAATAACGCCTGTGTTTTGACACTATAATATAAGTGCCAATTCAATTATATGTCTACCATTGAGGTTATATTTAGTGGTGTTGTACTGACCCTCTCAATATACAATTAAAATGTTGAAGGACTTTCCGTAAAACCTTTAAATCCCCACATTATAATACAAGGTTTTCAGCACCTGCATAAACCTTATGCAACAAAAAAAGTATACCTTATAATGGGCTGTGTTATACATTTATAATTGCTCTAAGTGAGATTCTAAATTCTGACTAAAATTCGAATTATAAAGAGGATAAATTAAATTAAAAATAAAAGCACTTGGTTAAGGTTTCCAAATATTTCTTCTCTTGCCTTTGATGATTAACTCTCTGTTCTCCTCTGTGGGCGAATCCGACAGCATCTGCCTGACTCGGTGGCGGATGGTGTCTCGAGAGACGTCCGCTTGACTGCACTGCGCCTCCTGCTGATCCAGAACCTGCCGCCGCATCTTATCCCGGTGGAACCTCGCGTTCTTCACCCTCTGCTTGGAAACAAAACAAAGCAGGTGGTAACTGGAAACTTGGTAGGATGTACTACTATAGCACTGGAAAAGGTGTGACTAACCTTAGCCTCATCTGGACGGGGGCTGTCAACACAGTCCAGGCAGCTGCCAGACAGAGCATGGCTGTAGAGGCCAGCTGAGAGGTCAGGGGGGGGGTTTGCTACAAAATCACCCTGCTCCAGTGACGAGGGGACTCCTGGACGGCCTGAGGACACTGCAGTGCCGAACACGCCTGAGACAAAGAATGATGAAGGTGTTTGCAGGGAACTTAAATGGGTTATTGAGACCTTCTCAACTGCTTAAAGAACCTGTAATAAGATGTAATCAGAATTTTGCAAAAGTGGAAAACAAAGGTTTCACCAATAGTTTTTTTGTTTTTTCTTAAATTGGTTTTGAGAAAGGCCCGAAGAAACGTCTGATCCGTGTAATACTTAATAATGAGAAATCTAATTATCCTCGTAAATTGAAAGCGTGTGCCTGACTGTTGAGTCCTATCTACAGGTTATTGTACTGCCAATGAATGAAGCCCAATGCCCACTTAAAATACGTTGGTTATGCTCCTACATAACTGAGGCATGGCTTTGGGGAACAAATCACTTAAATCTCAATATGTTAAAACTCAGCTAGAAACCTTTCAGCAACATAATATTGGACAACTCATTGATGACATATGGGAACAAATCAGGATCTGCACAGACTGACCTCTTCCAATGACTCCTTCAGGCAGATCCGTAGCTAGTGAGTTCCTGTCTGACCTTTTGGCAGGCTTCAGAGCTCTGACTGATTGCCGGAAGTCCTGTTTGACCAAAGGAGGGGCGGGTCCTGTTGAGTCTTCCTCAGTTTTGATTGATCCGTTGGAGTAAGTGACTCTCTGCCCAACAACACCCACCTCGGAGGACAGTTCGTTTCTCTGAGATAATCCTTAATAAGAACAAAACAAAAAAAGAGACTTAAAAAAGGTTAACGAAACAAAAAGATTTATTGAGCAAAGCCATGTTTTTCCATGTATACCTTGAAGGCTGCTGAAGTCCATGGAAACAGAAGACCTCAGTTTCGCAGAAGGCACTCTTGCAATGCGAGGCTTCATTCCTGAAGAGGCAGAGTTTCCTGAACTGTTGACAGATATAACAAGGGAGAAATTATGCTCCAAAGCTCCTTAGCAATGTGCAATACATTTAAACAACCCCAAATGGGAATCAGGTTATCACTGCTACAGTATAACTTGTAACTGTTTCTGAGAAATGCCTGCTAATATTTCTGCACTATTTCTTTACCTGGCTTCGTTGCCATTGAAGCTGGAGTTGGCGACTGAGCTCAGACTGGAAAGTCCACTCTCACTGGTTGAGCTGGTTAGCATTGGAGATGTGTGTGATGGCGAGTCCAGGCCCAGGTCCAGCCTCACAGCGGAGTCAGGGCTGTCTGGATCTGAACTGCTAAGGCTCACTTTGGCCCTCTTCTTTGCTGCGCTGTTGCGCAAGGAGCGCAGGGAGTTCAGCATCTGTGATCAAAACACAGAAATTGGCAGATATGAGCACTGAGGAATTTCATTAACTCCTGCATTAGCACACTGTGTGTCTCTTGAAGTGTGTATTGTGTGTTCACTGACCTCCTGCATGTCCAGAGGGTCATCCTCTTGAGCATCAGGGTTAACATGAAGGTCCTTTTCTAGCTGCTGATTCTGAGGGCTTCCTGGAGCATTGTGCCTCTGGCCATTATTGGAGTGTACCTGCTCTGCTGTTGGTACAACAGGAGAGATAGAAAGGGTTGCCCTGGTGCTGCTTAGAGCCCGGCGAAACGACAAAGTGGAAGAAGAACTCATGAGGGAGGCACGCAGAGGCCGGGGAGAGCATCTGCTAGAGAGAGGTTCTCCTAGAGGGGCAGGGAGGAGAAAACACAGATGATACAAAGAGGCAACAACATTTTAACATTCAGCTGACACATCTCATGTCAACTTAGTTAAAATAAAATAAGGATTAATTACCCTTCGCTGTGCTGGCTGTGTCTCTCCAGGGGCTGCCGTCTCGCTGCTGAGGGGTGTTCTCTCTCTTATTGGGCCATGTGTTGGACATAGAGAGGGAGGAGTCTGCGTGGCGGCGGGATAGTGACGGAGTAAGCATGCCTCCAGGGAGTGTCGCCAGCGGGTAAGAGGGCAGGAGAAAGGATCCGGATGTGGTGGGGTTCGCGGGGAGGGAGAACGTGCGCTCAACACTGGGGTTCCTCGAGAGTATGCGCCCCTTTGGTGCCACTGTGAGACAGAGGAGGATTCACACATCAGGAACAGATACAAGGTACAAAATGATTCAATACTGGTGGGATGTTTAACACGATGCATTAAAAAGGGAATTTTAAAGGTTTGGACATCTTTTAACCCAAGCAGATCAGTCAAGGTAATGAGTCCTTACCAACATCCTGGTCAGAGAAGTTGCAGTTTTTATAGATGTCAGTATCCAAGTTGAGGCTTCCACTTCTTCTGAGGCGTGCAGGGGACTCTTTCCTCCTGGGGGATTGCGGCTTTGGAGGCTGTGCAGGACCTACATGGAAAGTAGATTTTGTCTTTCATGCTACAAACCTGACAGGGTCGCAACCATATGCAAATACTGTTAACAACACTAACTTCACTTCTAAAGGTTACACTGCTCATGTATAGTCTGCTTCTAAGTTGTATGATACATTAAAGTAAATTATATATGTTTTGGGAAATCATTTCACAACATAAGGTTATACTATAAGGCAATGTGTTATTATACTCCAATAGTTTCATTGCAAATTTTTTTTGCCTCAGTAATTTACTTTGCAATGAGTAGAGGAATTCATATTCTGGTGGTACCATGGGGAAGAATTTCACATTTCCGAATCTTATTTGAGACACAATTTAATGATTTAATGGCCCTGCGTGACTATAGCTGAACACATTTTTAAATCGAATAAGTAAAAAATATGTTCCAGAACTTTTCTTGAAAAGTTCTCAAGTGCAGAGATTAGTAAATATTTTGGTGCATTGTTTTTGGTGCTTCAGCGTCAAGAACAGCCTGCTATAAATCTACAACCTTTCTATAGTGAGCGCAGCTGTAACGCCACAGATTTTCTAGGCTGGACTTTCTATTGCAATCGGCTAATTGCAAAAGCTTCTTGGCTCTGAAATTCACCCAGAGTATAAATCCCACAGAGTAGGCCTACTTTTACAACATGAGTGATATTTAGTGGGTGATTCTTACTTAAGCAATACTGCAACGCGGTCTAAAACTGTTATTACATTGAGAGCATTCAGTGCATCTGACCGTGAACATTTTACAGGAAAATTATCAGTTTTTTTCCAGTTAGGATACCTTGTGTCCATCAGGCTAATAATATATTCACTTGGTGAATATATTGGACTTTTCTGGCCTAGCAACCATGCTCATCTCAAGGCATGTGGTAACAAGTGGCCCAGTGACTCCCTGACTCAGCACTCTAATCCAATTTAAAGACCGATTTAAAGTTCAGCTGCAGTTGACCATGACTTGTCAACTCATGAGGAATGCATGCGAGTAATGGTAGGTGTATTTGTACTTACTGAAACTGGGAACGTAGGTCTCTGGACTCAGCTTTCTAGACAGGAGAAGGAAATCCTCACTGGCCACCTAGACAGTAGACAGAACAGCATTATCCAACAATAGAGGATGAAGTTCAAATAACTAAAGGAAAGCTATTCTTAAACAAACAGGAGTCCAAGTGTAATTCCATCCACTTGCCTGAACAAAGGGATGCAGCATATACTGTCCAGCTCAGACAAGAGACACTGGCATTTAGTTGGAGCCCAGGCTACTGTAAACAGACTTAACTAAATATACATGAAGCCTCTCGTGAAACTCTATCTGCCGACCCTTGAAATCATAGTCAGAGATTAACAAATCAAGTAGAGACAGAAGGATGACAGATTTTACATCAGCCTCAGACACAGAGTGTGTGGTTATTCCCACTGCCTAAAACCTGATCAGCATTGTGCAGCACTTAGTGTGATTGCAATCAACACTAGAGCATCTCTACTGTAGGCTAATTTTATTTACTGTAGGCTAATTTTATTATATGTACAGCACTTTGGCTCGACCAAAAATCGTTTATAAATGTGCTATATAAATAAAACTTGATTTGATAGAGCAGCAAACAAGCCATGTTCTACAAGCATAACCCTGTGATATTACCGATTATGTTTCAAACCCCCTTCAGTAAGTGTGCCGTGTGGTAATGGGGTTGCTGGGAAACAGACACTCCTGTAAACATAAGGTTTTTCAGATAGAGGCTCTGAGCTGGATAATCGTTTCCAGAACAAAATATGGTCAATTAACGCAACAAAGCCACTCAACTAAACCAATAGACGGTATTGGAATAATGGAGTGTGTTTCACAAATCATTCTAGTTTGTTAGCCAATACAAATAATACATATTTAACATTAAAGTGGTAGAATAACCTCGATTTTTTTCTCAAGATGTTCGATCATCCTCTTGGCAGCAGCAGTGTCACATTGCAGGAAAATGAGTCACCCATTGTATCACTTCCAAGAATAGTCTCAGTGAGATTGTACCTCCCTCGGTTCATAATGATTTGAGAGCCATATATTAAAAAATACCATATAACCTATTGTTACACTGCCAACAGATACAGACTTATTCATAATCATTTAAAACCGAAAAACCTCTGATCGAGAATAATAAGCCGTCTAGAGAATATGCAATCATGGAAACAAGCAGAGGTTGATTGAAGTGAAAGCTGCAGAGCTCATTGTAGAAATATATAACTATATTTCTGCTGCACCCAATCCATACTGCATCATGAGGGGATTAACTAAATTCAGGTTTTTCTCCCCAAACTTTCTGTGAGAAGATTGGCACCTCTAAGGTTTATTTTTAGATTGCGGTTTATGGATGTGACGCAGCTTGTTCAAAAAACAAGTGTGCAATTCTGACAGTAAACAATCGCTCAAAAGCCCCGTCTTCTGGAGATTAATTTTTACCGTGGATTAGCTTCATCGTTCCTCTGTTAACTGAGCAAAAAAGAAAAAGCATGCACACAAAATATCCAGTCCTCCCATGCTCTTTGTGATGGCTGTACTTGTTGACTGATTGGTATAAAACAAACATAACTGCCTGGTCACTGAAATTCTCTGTATTTTCAAAGTTAATGTGAAAAGCACTTTGGCAGTTACCAAATGACTGATTAAGCCCTACTTGCATTGGATTTCAAAGAGTGGAATGAGAGGCTGAACTCAGCTTGTTAAGTCAATAGGAGCTTCATTAATGTCAATCAATGGTAACCGAAAGAACACCATTTTGATCGGTTTTCTTGGTAAATTAACCTTCAATATACCAGAATATCAATTAAAACTGTTCTCATTTAACATAAATCAGAGTCAGTGCAATCATATGCTAAATCTGGTACTGTTTCCAGGTGGTTTGATTATCACAAGAGATAATAAGTGAGAATATTGTCTACACAGTAACGATGGAACCCACCTTTTCAGAGTACTTTCCATTTAAATGCTGGCCCGTCTGACTCGATGAGAAGCCCGACATCTCCCAGGGTAGTTTGTTCTTCCCTTTTCCCGCGCTGACAATCCTTCTTTGAAGAGGAAGGTCATCAGTAAGGGATCCTAAGCTACCATAGCCATACAATCGCTCACAGTCTGGTTCAGTTCTGTGGCTCCTGGCACTGCTTATCCGCCCTCCGTTCATCACCCAGTCCAGATCGGCCCCAGAACCATGCTGCAGGGTGCACCGGTGTCCTGGTTTGGGGACCACCAAGCCATATTCCACTATCCCCTCTGAGGAGAGTTTAGGAAGGACGTGCCTTGCTCGTCTTGCCTGTACAGCTGCCATAAGACCCTCTGCATCCTCATTGAGTTCCACCATGTCCACAGCTTTCATTAGAGGCTGTTTTTTCCCTGTGTCAAGGCAATAGTCAAAAATGGCAAACAGCTCAAGGGCGGCGTGGCGGACCTTCCTCTTGTTGTCTGCCAGGTATGGTGCAATCTCAAAACAAAGCTTGGGGATGTTGAAATCTTTTCTAGGATGAGTGAGCATAGCTGCCATGATGATGTTAAGGACATCTCCCCGTACCCTTGAATTATTTTGTTTCAAGTTGCAAATCACAAGATCTAACACTTGTTGTGGTGCAACAGTTCTAATCAGCTGTCGGAAAACATTCATGTATTCATTTCTTGTGATGGTGCGAGTGTCCCCTAGGGTGTTCAGAGCCACTAAGACTATCTGCTTGAAATATCTGTCTACACCTGTATCTAGCTTCTGAATAAGTAAGTTTAAAACTTGTAATGTGCCATACAACACTTTAAAATTACTGTCATCCAGAAGCCGAGGGAGGAAATTAATGAACTCCAAAATACTGCCGGATGGGACTGATTCTATGTCCACTTCGGACAGGATCTGTTTAAGCTCTTCCACCCCATTTGTGCGATTTTGGTAATTCTTCAGGTCCAGAAGCAGCTCATGTAACTCATGGGAGATCAATCCAGGTATCATTATTGATGGTCTTATGGTTTCTGTCAAAATTGAGAATCCAAAGAAGCAAACACAAGCCCGAGAGGACAATAATATCCCTCCTCTTTAATTCGGGATTTCATCCTGAGGTGTCGTTGGTGATGGAAACCACCCTCCTGGTTATCAAGCTGTGAATGTAAAACATACAAAAACGCATGATCGATTCAATTTCCATTTACTCAAGAGTGTTATGAGGAAACAAATGGCTATTAATGTTATTGAACATGTTACACAACCACATAAATGTACAGATTTTAATTGACATAGTGTTTCCTCTACATTATGATCATGGACTACCGTTACGTTAGAATAGAGAGAATGGATACAACAACCACTTGTGGCTCTCATGCACGGTAGTCATCAGCAGAAAGGTTAGATAACATTAACTGCTACATAATAACATTACTCCCTGTTATTCTAACATGAGTTAATAAAATGCGTGTCAATGGGAGTCTTAGCCAGTTATACAATACTAATGCGTCCAATGGTCTTATAATCAATCCCTGACTAAGTTACACCGTTACCGTTACAGCCTACATGAGTTAGCTAACGTTACCAAGAACCTTGGCTAACGATAACTGCAACACTCAAACGGTGCTAAGCTAACTGCGCTAGTGTGGTGGGTGGTTAGTGCTGGCTGACTGAGCTAGCAAAGTTATGAAAACAGCAGGAAAACAGACCTCGCATTTCTCCTGATCCTCTTCCGTGACGCTCGACGAGTCTATCTAATGTTACGTCGTCCAAATGTCCATGTCAGGCTGCGGCGGCTACGGTTCTCCTAAGTGCAGACATTTTCCGTGGATGTTTCAGCTGGTATGTCTGGAGTGTTGAATGTTTGAAAGCTACGGAGGTATTCACACAGAGAGGAGCCCACACACACACACACAACACACACAACACACACACCGAGGAGGCAAAATGGCGAATACATGTCGCAAACTGAGCGCTTCCATGGTGACGCGAGTTCCAAGCTCCTCAGTCTCCAGGCGGTTCATCTGCACAGAGCAGCGGCGTGGGCTCCACAGGCAAACAGAGTGGAAACACTCAGATGTAACAGGACAAACTATGTCCTTTTAACTAGTTTTGAACTCCACATATATCTATAGAACTATTATATTAATATTACCCGCCCCTCTTGTTAGTGTGCTGTTTTATGAAATATGTTTGTTTATGAATTGTGTGTATATATGGTTCTATTTGTAAATGCTGCTTCTGTTTAGTTCTTAACTGTGCCCATGTATGCTCACTCAAACTAAAATAATTTTCTTTTTGCTATTCATGTATGATATATTAGGAAAGAAAAAATACTTATTATTTTTGTCTGAGCTGACTGAAATGTAGCAGTTTGTTTCAAATATGTATTTGTGTATGGATATTTGCAATTGCCCAGAGCTTTAGCAATACTGTAGTGTCATGCTAATAAAGATATTGAATTGAAAATTGATAAGGCTGAACCCTTATTTTATTACAGCTACCTTTAGTATATTAAATATGTTGTACAATAACATTTACGTTTACAATTATGTTAAGTTAGTCACACTGACTAGTGGTTTTCTTTCGCTCCGTTTTTTTACATGTCTATAATCTTAATTTAAGTGTTCAAAATACAATAATAACAATGAAACAGTTAAAGGTATAGTATAGTATATTTAATTAATTACTGTATGCTTTATATTTAACTTAAAGTCTTTATACTCTGCATGCATATGTCAGTATAGAAAAAACAATGTATTACCTATCCTGTTATGCATTTGTCATAAGCTGTTAATGATAGGTTGTACTACCATAACATACACCTTTTTATCTAATTATTTGTGTGTGGTATAAAAACATTCATGTGTGTAAGTGTGTTTTCTCGTTATCATAACGGTCTAAATAATGTTAATATTTCTTTATAAAAAGTTGTAAAGTTTACTATCGTTATAACCATAGACATGGCTTGTAGCTTTTCCTTGACTGTGAGTGTCGATTTATTTTGAAAACACCGGAAGTGGGAGTGCTGCTCCGACAGCTCGTTATTATAAGAGCTCATCTGTAGCTCGGTAGCTAGGTTGGCAGTAGGTTGTTTTCTTTATAGCCGCCTGGGCTTCCCACTCATCGCTGCTGAACTCCGCCACTGCAAAATCGGTCATTACAGCGGCACACAGACGGACTATGTTACAGGTTTGTTTTGCTTGCTTTGACATTATGCGTTGACAGCTACCTGGCTATAACGTCACGTTTTGTATCTGTCAGCCATGTTACTGTATATCTATCAAATGATTCAGCTAACCACAGTAACCGTGTTTATTTTTAGCAGCTAACCTGCGCCGACTGCAGTGCAATGGCACATATATAGGCGCTGTGTATTTGCTGGAGTCGATCATTGTTGACGATACGATGGTGACATCGAGGTTTATGTTAATGTATGGAAAATATGCGGGGGAATATATTTCTGTTTCTGTTGGTTATTTTTTTTACAGAGTGTAAGCTAGCGCACTCGCTGTCTTCTACTGTAAAGCTAAGAGGTAACGTTAGCTAGCGAGTTTTGATGTGGCCATGTCCTCCGTTCAGAAATCAAGCCAAGGCCCCAGTCAACAAAATATAACAGTTACTGTTACAGTGTCTGAACAACATAAAGCTTAAATGCACAGCAGCATTAATGCGGTTGGCTTGAGGTTAACCACAAACGGTATGCTTATTGCTTATTAACCAGTACGGTTAGTTCACTTTAAGTAGCGTTAGCACTGGATTAAGAATATCATGCTTATTTAGCTTGCCTCACAGTGCACTGCTATGCGTGCAGGTTGTATTACATACTGTATAAGTACAACAAATATCTTAATGCATCATTCTGTTTTTCCTCAACGCTTGCTGTAATTACGTCATGTTGAACAGGACTTTCCAGGCTTGTAGTTGCAGGGACAAGATAATGGTTCATTTACATGATGATTTACAGTATGTCCATTGGCTGGTGGTCACATGTCAGTTAATCAGAATATTCCACTGCATCACTAGCCTTCACAAAATGTCAACAATGCACTGATATGTGGATTCCTGCTCTCAGATGGACCAGCAGGACCAGTCCTATATGTTTGCCAGTCTGAAACGGCCTCACTCCGAGCAGCTACTGCAAGGCCTCCAGCTCTTGCGGCAGGATCACGAACTATGTGACATTGTCCTGCGTGTGGGTGATGCCAAGATCCATGCCCACAAAGTAGTGCTGGCCAGCATCAGCCCTTACTTCAAGGCCATGTTCACAGGTAACCTGTCAGAAAAGGAGACCTCTGAGGTGGATTTTCAGTGCATCGATGAGACTGCCTTGCAGGTATGCTTGGACACAACACACACACACCATATAAACTGCACTGATTCACTGCTGTACTGCTTTTATTTTTTATGTGACACCTTTACTCTTTATTTTCTAGGCCATTGTCGAGTATGCCTACACTGGCACCGTGTTTATCTCCCAGGAAACGGTGGAATCTCTGCTACCGGCTGCCGACTTACTCCAGGTTAAGCTTGTACTTAAGGAGTGCTGCTCCTTCTTAGAGAGCCAGCTGGATGCTGGGAACTGTATAGGCATCTCCCGCTTTGCAGAGACGTATGGCTGTCATGACCTGTGCCTGGCTGCAACTAAGTTCATCTGTGAGAACTTTGAGGAAGTTTGTTTGACAGAGGAATTTTTCGAACTGACGAGGGCCGAGTTAGATGAAATCGTGTCCAATGACTGCCTTAAGGTGGTCACAGAGGAGACTGTGTTTTACGCCTTGGAGTCGTGGATCAAATATGATGTAACTGAGAGACAGCAGCATCTATCCCAGCTCCTGCACTGTGTTCGCCTTCCACTCCTCAGCGTCAAATTTCTCACTCGCCTATATGAAGCCAACCACCTTATACGAGATGACCACGCATGCAAGCACCTGCTCAACGAGGCCCTTAAATATCATTTTATGCCCGAACACCGGCTTTCCTATCAGACTGTGTTGTCGGCGCAGCCCCGGTGTGCCCCCAAGGTTCTGCTTGCAGTAGGAGGCAAGGCGGGATTGTTTGCAACATTAGAAAGGTAATAATAATAATTTAATGATCTATTGACAACTTTCCAAATTCTGAATGATTTCTTGCTTTTTTATTTTGTGTATTTAAAAACAAAATACAAACTAACCAGATGACATTAATCTATCTCTTGCAGCATAGAAATGTATTTCCCTCAGACAGATTCCTGGATAGAACTGGCCCCTCTCAGTGGACCCCGATATGAATTTGGAGTGGCAGTGCTGGACCACAAGGTGTACGTGGTGGGAGGAATCGCGACACACATGAGACAGGGCATTAGCTATCGGAGGCACGAGAGCACAGTGGAGAGCTGGGACCCCGAGAGCAACACCTGGTCTTCGGTGGAGCGCATGGCTGAGTGCCGCAGCACACTGGGGGTGGTAGTGCTGGCGGGCGAGCTGTATGCCCTCGGAGGCTACGACGGCCAGTACTACCTCCAGTCGGTGGAGAAATATGTCCCCAAGTTGAAGGAGTGGCAGCCTGTGGCACCCATGACCAAGTCCCGAAGCTGCTTTGCCACAGCAGTGCTGGATGGCATGGTGTATGCTATCGGAGGCTATGGCCCGGCCCATATGAATAGGTAAAACCACTGAGAATTGAACTCTATGTACCTGTGAATATTTACTTTATGTTATGAGATGTCAAACACAAGGAATAGTTTGTAATCTAATTACTCTAGCTGACCTGTGAACTTGTATGAGAGATTTTAGTCTGTGTTAATTGTGAAAAGCGAAATATTTCATCCCTGTAATTGGACACCAGCAGGTTAAATGGGCATGTGTATTAAGATGAATAATTATCTTTAGATGACCTAATGTAGAAAAAGGCCTAATTAATGCCATCTCTCAGTAATTGATATGATATTTAGCACATCTCTTTCTCACCCCTTTCAAGTGTAACTTCTTTCATTGAAGTTTCTGTTTGATAAAAACACTGCAGAAAGCCACAAAGTGTCAAAATATGCACCTAATCTTGCTTTGCTCCTACAGATGACATTTGTCATTAGCAATCAAAGTTTGTGGTGCTCTACCACATCCTATCTATCTTTTTAAAATAGTCTTTAATCTCAGTGAAAATCTTGTTGCCCTTTTCAGACCTCCCAACCAGCTCTCTCCCTCAAAGTCTTGTTATTTATTACATAGAACTGGTAATCAAGTGAAGGATGTCGAGTGTTGCTGAGAAAATGTCCAGGATCTTGTTAATGAGTGAACAGAAGTGGTTGCTGAAGTTTCATGGAGATGGTGCCGACTGTCTGCTGCTGGTTAGACCTCTGTTGTTGCCGTGGATCTCTCGAGAGCAGCGCCTCTGTTGCTCGTTTCCTTGACTCCTGAAACCCCTCAGGAGAATGTGTTTGGATGGAAAATCTTTGGGGACAATTATTTTTTCTTTCCACAATGGCTAATGTCTTTACATACTGCAAAACAATCCCTGATTGCTAGCGTTCCAGGTACTGTCAGGGAATTTTTTTGTCCAAGTTGATGACTTGCCACTGCCATTAGTTGCCCTCTTGATAGTTGCATCATGTGTGGGATCACATATCAGACTTATACTGTTCTCTTATAAATGTGCAATCAACAATCAACAATCAAATATTACATTACATTTAGCTGACGCTTTTATCCAAAGCGACTTACAATAAGTACATTCGACCAGGAAGACACAACCTTGAAGAAAACAGAATCATATAAGTACATCAGGTTTCATAGAGCCAAGTATTTCAAGTGCTACTCAACTGGCTATAGATAAGCCAGTCCTTTATTAGTATATAAGTACTCTGTTAGTAATTCTATCGCTCGAGGTGGAGTCGAAAGAGATGAGTTTTCAGTATGCGCCGGAAGGTGTGTAAGCTTTCTGCCGTCCTGATGTCAATGGGGAGCTCATTCCACCATTTTGGAGCCAGGATAGCAAACCTACGTGTTTTTGCTGATGGGAACTTGGGTCCCCCTCGCAGCGAGGGTGCAGCGAGTCGTTTGGCTGATGCAGAGTGTAGAGCACGCGCTGGGGTGTACAGTTTAACCATGTCCTGGATGTAGGAAGGGCCAGATCCATTTGCAGCATGGTACACAAGTACTAGTGTCTTGAAGTGAATTCTAGCAGTTACCGGAAGCCAATGAAGGGAGCGGAGGAGCGGCGTGGTGTGGGAAAATTTAGAAAGGTTGAAGACCAGACGAGCCGCTGCATTCTGGATGAGCTGCAGAGGTCGGATGGCACATGCAGGTAGACCAGCCAGGAGGGAGTTGCAGTAGTCTAGGCGTGAGGTGACGAAAGCCTGGACCAGAAGCTGCGTCGCTTTCTGGGTCAGCTGGGGACGTATCTTCCTGATGTTGTAAAGCGTGTATCTGCAGCAACGGGTTGTAGCAGCGATGTTTGCAGTGAAGGACAGGTTGTTATCTAGGATCACACCCAGATTCCTTGCAGTCTGGGTCGGGGAAACAACAGAGGTGCCGATGTTGATAGTCAGGTCAAGAGTGGGACAATCTTTTCCCGGAAGGAAAAGTAGTTCAGTTTTGTCAAGGTTGAGCTTGAGGTGATGAGCGGACATCCACTGAGAGATATCAGCTAAACAAGCAGAGATGCGTGTGACGACCTGGGTCTCTGAGCGGGGAAAGGACAGAATTAATTGGGTGTCGTCAGCGTAGCAGTGGTATGAAAAACCATGCGGGCTAATGACAGATCCGAGCGAGTTTGTGTACAGGGAGAAGAGGAGGGGACCAAGAACAGAGCCCTGAGGGACCCCTGTAGTTAATTGACAAGGGTCGGACTCGGACCCTCTCCAAGTTACCCTGTAGGTACGGTCTTTGAGGTATGAGGTGAGGAGGGAAAGTGCAGAGCCTGAAACTCCAAGTTCTTGGAGAGTGCGAAGGAGGATCTGATGGTTCACCGTGTCCAATGCAGCAGACAGGTCCAACAGGATGATGACGACAGAGGAGAGGGAGGCTGCTTTAGCAGTGTGCAGTTCCTCAGAGACAGCAATGAGGGCCGTTTCTGTGGAGTGACCTGCCTTGAAACCAGACTGGTGCGGATCCAGAAGGTTGTTCTGATGGAGATAACAGGAGAGTTGTTTAAAGACAGCGCGTTTAAGTGTTTTAGACAGGAACGGGAGGAGAGAGACAGGCCTGTAGTTTATAACAGACGGGTTGAGAGTGGGTTTCTTTAGGAGAGGGTTTACTCTTGCCTCCTTGAGACTGTTTGGAAAGTGACCAGAAGTTAGAGAAGTGTTGATGAAATGGGTGAGAAATGGTAGAATATCAGGAGCGATAGTCTGAAGGAGGTTTGAAGGGATAGGGTCCAGAGGACAGGTGGTAGGGCGGGCAGAGGTAATGAGGGTAAGAACCTCACTTGGCGAGAGAGGGGAAAAGGAGGTTAGTGTGCGGGTGGAAGGAGGGTCTGGTGACCCATCGGTGGTGAGTCAGAAAAAGAAGAGCGAATATCATCAACCTTTTTTTCAAAGTGGTTAACAAAGTCGCTTGACAGAAGTGAGGAGGGGGGAGGGGCTTTGGGAGGGTCCAAGAGGGTGGAGAAGATGGAAAATAGTTTTTTAGGATTGGAATAGGAAGATTGGATCTTATCTTGAAAGAAAGTGCTTTTTGCCTGAGAGATCGAAGCAGAGAAAGAGGACGATAGGTTAGGAGGTCGTCGCGGTGTTTGGATTTCCACCGTTTCCGCTCTGCTGCCCTAAGGACGGTTCTATTAGCACGCAGTGCGTCATTTAGCCAGGGAGCAGGAGGGGACTGACGAGCCTGCCGAGATGTGAGAGGACAGAGAGAGTCCAGAGAGGATGAGAGAGTAGAGAGGAGAGTTTCTGCAGCAGAGTTTGGAGGCAGGAGTTGGAACGAGTCAGAGGAAGGGAGGGCTGAGAGCACCGATGAGGCAAAGGTAGAGGGGGAGAGGGAATGGAGGTTACGGCGGACAGGTGCAGGATGAGAAGAGATTAGTTTGTTATGTTTGGAAAGGGGTAGAGAGAATGAAATGAAGTGATCGGATGTGTGGAGCGGGTTTACAGAGAGGTTAGAAGTAGCGCAGTTCCTTGAGAATATGAGATCAAGGACATTGCCAGCTTTATGAGTTGGTGGGGACGGAGACAGTGAGAAAGCAAAGGCGGTTAACAGAGATGTTAGTTCGTCTATCTTCCCCGTCTGGAGGTTGAAGTCTCCGAGAAGTACAGCGGGAGGGCCAGTTTCAGGGATGTGTGATAGGAGATTATCCAATTCCTCCAAGAAGTCCCCCAAGGCTCCTGGTGGACGGTAGAGAACAACAATGGTTAATTGTATAGGATGGGTTACTATGACGGCATGGAATTCAAAGGTGGAAGGAGTGCAGTTAGGTAGCTTGAAGAGGGAAAAGCTCCATTTGGGAGAGAGCAGGAGACCAGTGCCACTTCCTCTGCCAGTGGGTCTGGGTGTATGGGAGAAGGAATATGCTGTGGAGAGAGCTACTGGGGTGGATGTGTTAAATGGAGTAATCCAGGTCTCAGTGAGAGCAAGGAAATCCAGGGTCTGCAGGGAGGCGTAGCCAGAGATGAAGTCAGCCTTAGGAACAGCTGACTGGCATTTCCACAGGCCGCCAGAAACTAGATGTTGGATGTCAGTGGAGCACGTGGGATAGACGAGAGCAGGCCGGTTATAGCGATTAGGAGATACACGGGGCCAGTGATAATTGCGAGAAGACACATGAACAGGAATGGAGAAAATACACATGATTATAGCATGAGGGGCTAGAAAGCTAAAGAAAAGAAAAATAAGACACCAGCAATACTTAGCTCAATCAGAGTAGGATTTGCCTCCTCTTTGCCACCCTCGTGACTCCAATGTCTGACGCTGAAGCTGACACTCAAGGAAAGAGCTACCTAAATGGACGGCTGATTGCTGAGTTCTCACAGCTGTGGTGCCACGCCCCTCTAATTAGTTAACTCTCTACAGCTGATGGGCGACAGCTGAGAGGCCCTGCCTATTTTAATGCATGCTTGATAGCCTACTGAGCCCTGTGTAACAGGTTCACGTGATCAGATCTGAGATTTAAAATATCTCAAAAGTGCCGATTTAGCTACAATAACTACAGAACAATTATACAGAGTAGAATAAATGAAATGGAGAAGTCTAATTAAACAAGAATATTACTTGCAGTGGTTCCTGCGTCAATAGGTATTGTCGCCACCGGGTCAAGATGCACAAATATGACTACCTATTGGTCCAATTAATTTTTATAGACAAATGAACTATATACTTAACTATAACTAAGTATTGCCAATTTTCCAAATAACTCCTCATTTTATTTATTAACTATTGTTCCACTTGTGTCTTTTTTCTAATGTCAAAAATGTCTGGGGCTCTGTCGGGGGATTGCATATTGATGGAAGATGACATCAGTTTGGACTTTTCAAACCATTGAGTGACTCTGCTGCCTCTTGTTCACACAGCGTGGAGCGGTACGACACCAGCAAGGATGCCTGGGAAATGGTAGCCCCCATGGCAGACAAGAGGATCAACTTTGGAGTGGGCGTCATGCTGGGCTTCATATTTGTGGTGGGCGGACACAACGGAGTGTCACACCTGTCTAGCATTGAGCGGTTTGATCCCCATCAGAACCAGTGGACAGCCTGTCGGCCAATGAATGAACCTCGCACTGGTGAGTTTACATTATAATGGTATAACTGAACCCCCCGTTTGTGTGATTTTTGAAAATTTGTTTTTGTTGACTCCTATTGGCATTATCTTAAGAGACTGTATGTAAAGACATAAAGGGAATGTTTAAACATTTTAAATATTTATTTTTCCTCTAACCTCTAGTGCAACTTTTTTTGGTGTGAGTTAGCGGCTGTTGGAGATACTAGAATTGCTATTACATACGTTTTTAAAAACAATAACTTAACAGCGTTGTCTTTTTGCAGATATCATGACCTGGCGCTTATGACAATTCACTCGTGCAAACTTTTTTTTTACATTGATATGATATTCCCGTATGATTTGGTAGAAAAAACAAGTTCCTACATGAAAATGCTCACAACTAGTTATGTGGATTATCTTAAATAACATTGAGTTGATGACTTTTGGAAAAAGACATTGCTGTAGAGTTTTTCAAATAATAATTTTGGGCACTTAATGTGCCTCAGGAGTGTCATACACTTCCATTGTTTTGGAGAGATGGCTGATATTTGGATGAACTCTTACTTTTTTTAATTTATAGTAAATTGGATCTCATCAGTACATGCAGACTATCATTTTAACCAAGATAATTGCATCCAGACAATGGTGGGACATTCCTGTAATTAACTTCACATGACTGACATTGTCTTGCAGGTGTGGGCTCTGCCATTGTGGACAACTACCTCTATGTGGTGGGCGGTCACTCCGGGTCTTCTTACCTGAATACTGTCCAGCGCTACGACCCCATCTCGGACAGCTGGTTGGACTCGAGCGGCATGATGTATTGCCGCTGCAACTTTGGTCTGACTGCCCTTTGACCCATGGCCCAGCCAGCTAGGACCCCATAAGAGAACTTAGACACAAAGACGTTTCTTTTTTGTTGTCTCCTCCTCCTCCCCCACATTCATCCTCCAGGTGCAGAGGAGCGCTGCACACCACAGAGAACACCGGAGGAGAGAGGGAGAGCCTGCTGGGTGGATGGATGTGCCAGGGCTAGCTGGCTGGCTAGATGGAGACCACAGACGTGGCTGCAGAGATGGAGAAGAGCTGCGGAACAGAGGAAGATGATGGGACGCCTGTTGTCACGGGCACAAGGAGACGACCGCTCTACTGCTGCTGGACCACAATGAGGACTCCGAGCCATTTCCCAGAGGATTGTGGGAGAAAACGTGTCACTTTTAGTTGTTTTCTGTTATGTTAGCAGACATTTATTTGTTCTCCTTCATGCCATCAATTGTGTTTAATACTTAGATTTTTTTTCTATTAATTTCCCCGCTGCAACTGGAAGCACGGGTTCAGATTTTGTAGAACACCACAGTTTGCTGGTGTATTTGTTTGAGTATGTGGTTGTTGGCCATGTAGTGTGTGTCTGTGTGTATGCTTGAGGGGTACATGCATGTCAGATAGGGTTGTTTTGTTACGTGTCCGGGTGCAGAGCTGAAGCTCGGGCTCAGCGACCCAGGAGTTCTGCATCAAAATCAGTGCTTCACAAAAAAGAGAAAAGTTGGAATCTTTATATTTTCAAAAAGGGCTGCCTTACACTCTTGTAAATAGTCTAAATAAAATATATAGATATGAATATATCCTTTAGTGCATTGCCTGTAAATGTGTGTGTGTGTGTCCCAGGGTCAGTGTAGAGGTGAGTGACAGATTCTCGAGAGAGCTTGTCGCCAGTTTCTGCTTCATCCTCGGAGCCATTTGATTCCCCCATGTTCGCTCTTCTGTTACATCTTCCTAAGGTCAGGTCATGCACTTGCTCCTCCTCACAATTGTTGAAATCGACCTTAGCCCTCCTTTCACCCTTTGGTCTGTACACAATACCAACTGGTGCTATATTTAGGATTCAGGATTCAGCTGTTTGTCTGTGTTGCCTCACACAAGTAGGTCAACCTCTGTTCAGCCTCTGCTACATTACTATGGAAGATGTTACTCATTTGATTTTGTTGCATTTAATAGTTGAATGGCCCTCAACCATGCAATAAAATAAAGCCCTACCCTGGAAGGAAGCCTGCGGTTGGAAAACTGCAAACTTCTGTCCACATAAATATCTAAAAGGTTGGAAATGTTGCACTTTAGATGGATTCTGTTATTTTATGTATCCTAATTGACATTTCCCTTCCCCACATCCTCCCTGTTTCTGGATATGAGCATGCTCTGCCATTGTCTCGATCCCCTGATTGGCTCCAACACTTGCTCTTTTCACTTACAAACTGAGTGAAATGTGATCCCCATCTTGCTCAGGTTTGAGATAATCCATTCGCAGCTTCATGTGAATTGCCAAAAAATGACTTTGTTTTTTTTGCTCTTTCCCACCTCCAGTGCTAGAAACGGCTTCCTTCGTGTGCCGCAATTTGAAACATTTTATTCTCGTCCTTATTGCTAATGTATTAGTAATGCACCAAGGGCTGTGCCAGCCAACTCAGGCCATGTTCCCTCTGTCCCCAGTCCTGGGTGTTGGGAGTGCTCCACTGGGTGTTTGACTTCCAGACTGGCTGAGGGTGTCACTATTGTGCCGCCTTTGAGGGGGTGGCTAGGCTAACAGAGAGGTCAAGCAACGCACAGCAATAGAGGGAGCGCTAGGCTAGAAAATGCTAGGTGAGGTGTGTGTTATGTTGAGTCACTTAATGTTCAAGACGTGTAGTTTGAGTCTGTGTGTGCGCTGATGTCTGCACACAGGTGAAACTATAACGGAGCTCTGCATTGCACTTACCAAACTATTTGATACATATTGTAATTTGTGTATATATGTTTAATTTAGGATAACGGCATTTAGATAATGCAATAAGACTTCTGTTCTCTCTGTGGATGAATAGCGTTTTTGTTTTTGTCTCTTTAAAAAGCCAAGGCATCTCATATTGCTGTAACAGAACCCCACATGGCATGTCTGTTGAATCACTGTGGACGTCTGATGGAACATCAAACGGTACCTTTGCCTCATCCCACCACACACCCTGTGTTGTCATTTTGTAGTGCATGCTGGATCATTTGTACAAGACATGTTTATCGAAGCAGATTCAGATTGATTGTGTCATTAATTGTAATTAATGGCCTAATTTAAATTGTATTTTTCTTTTTTAAATCAGCTGTTCTCATCACAAACGTCTTGTAAATGTTAGACGGGACATGTGCTCTTCTATTTGTACTCTAAAGATGTTTGTGAAATGACTAGGGAAAGAATTACTACAGATGAGATCTATGTGTCTTGCAATATTGTCATCTTGTTAAGTGTAGAGTACTGTCTTTACGATTTCTGCTTTATTTTGAAAGAGTAATGAATAAGCAACCTAAGGATATTCTGCGAAATGTTACTTTAGAAAGATGTGAATGACTTCTTTTGTATTTATTATAATTTTTGTATGTTCTGTAACCTGATTTGTTTGCTAATTCTGTGTATTGTACTAGATTGTTAGTTGCTTAACAGCCAAAGCACAAATCACGCAGGCGTAATTATGTGCTGCAGCCATGACTCATCCAGCACCAATGTTATGTACAGTGTCATGATTTGAGGTGTATATTAACTACTTATTTCGTAGGGACGATGATGAAAATATCTGCAAACGTGAATCTGCAAAAAGAAGGGATGTTGAAATTGAGTTTGCATTTTCATTATGGCCTAACCAATGTCATGTGTTTGCCACCACTCTCACCAAAGTGCTTGTTCAAAGAAAGCAGATGGATGACGAACACCTCTGGTCTGCAATGGACTGCCACTCTGTTTGTGTCTGAAAGAAAAACCCTTTGAAACTGATGTCAATGTTAGCCAAAAGACCACTCTGCTTCTTTTACATTTCCACCCCCCCCCCCCCCCCTCCATTGTGTGTCTGGAGTAAGGTGATGATCTTGAATTTTATATCCTGTGGATTAATACTGGAAGTACAAGATAACCTTAGGCGTAGAAACCGTAGCTTTTCACATTTTATCATGTTTTGATTGAAGACATTTTACATACATTTTAGTCAGTTTGTGTGGTGCAGTTGTACCCAGTTTAAAATAAATGCCTGCCTTAAAAGGTACCGTCTGCTTTTATGTGGCTCTTCTTGTTATACACATCCAACAAAAATAATCCAATACAAGTGTACTCCAAAATATTTTTATTCTGCATAGAAAGAAAATTGGCTGATCAATGCCTGATGCATCACTTCCAGAACTTTCTTTGGCAGAGGCACTGTGTAATGCCAAGTATTCCTTAAAGAGGCCCTATTATGCTTCTTTCCTGTAGTGTGTTATCCTTTGTTTACCTTGTAACATCACAAATGTGAGCAGACTGGGCTCTGGTTTCAAACAGAGGGTGAAAAGAGGTGCGGCAGTATGAGAACAATAAAGACCTTTTTGTACATTAAAGCATGTACAGATGCCACAATAGAGGCACAAAATACAAATATGAAGCTGAAAATGAGGATAATAGGGCTCCTTTAAGGTTTTTTAAATGTGTAAATATGCATGTTTCCTTTGTTGTAGCGACAGAAAAAAGATACTTCAGACTGCCCTCCATGCCTCCAATTTAAGACATCGTTAAAAAAAGAGTAAACCTGGACAGGGACAATAGCCTTGTTGGGTTGGTTTTTATCCTCAGACCATGGTGTAAATAGAAAAAGGCACCAGCAAAATTATAAACTTGCAATTTTGATAGAAATTAGATATACAGTAACTGTCGTCCCCTATTGCTATACAATAGCAACTGCACCCTCAGAGTGTAATCCATTAACCATGGCGTTTTTAACACATCAATCTCCCTCGTTTGTCGGGTAACTGAATACGCATTACTCACTGCTACTGTCATTTAGGCATATCAACCCAGAACTATTATAGTCCATTATATTCTTGGATACCAAGCATGCCCAAAATAAATTTAGCAAATTAAGATTTCTGCAAGCAGTCAGCAAAAAATGAAGGAAGCTGACAGGAATGACTCATAAAAGAACTAATGATATGATAAGTATAAAATAATCGTATAAAACATATTTGTAGGAATTTTGTGTGATAAGTTCACTTGTCGGAGGAGCGGATGTAGACCAGAGAGGAGAGCAGCAGGAGCTCAGGGGGCCGGTGCAGCAGGATGAGGTTGTCGCTCCTCAGACCGTCGTAGTGCATCCAGCAGCCATCTATCTGGAAGGCTGCGGAGTAGTGATGCTCCTCCTTGTTGAAGAGTGTGGCGCCCTCTAGTAAGTACCTGTGGAGAAATAATAGTTCTTCAATTAAAAACAAATTCTTTATGATGTTCAGGATAGGTAAAGAAAGAGCAGAGAAAAAGTTGTAGAAGAAGAACTAGATAATTTATTTTGCAAAACAAATCTTGTGTCTTTAAATTCCGAAATATTTCTTAAAGGTCTCCTATTATACTGTTTTTAATCAATATATTATAGGTCTCAGATATATACAAAACATGTCTCTGAAGTGTTTGGCTCGATATACGAAACAGATCATGTATTGTAGCATCCCATAATCCCCTCTGTTTCAGCCCTGTTCCAAAAGTGCTGCTTCTGTCTGTTACTTTAGATGAAAATAAGGAGCCCCTCCCCACGCCCCTCTGAGAGATATTTGGTTAAAAAGAACACAATGGTGCTCTCGGAGGAGAATCAGGTGATAAAGTGTGGGGGGGGGGGGGTTACCTTGGTTGGTGATTGGCTAATGGTTACACAAGTCAAAAAAACGTTATGCCATCCCAAAGTGGCCAAAATCTGATCAGCTCATTTTCAGACAGGTTTTTATATAAATGGATCAGGACAAAAAGTGAGCAAATCTTTTTTCCTGAAACTTCCAGAATCTCTTTACACAGAGGATGAAAAAGTGAATCGACATGAAAAAGTGGATTTTGCATTATAGGTGACCTTTAATAAATGTGCTATCATCTCATGATCCGATGTGGAGAATGCTTTGGTACAGCACTGTATACCAAGCCAATTAAAAACAAATGTTAAACTTGCTAATTATCGGTTGAGCTTTAAATTTGCCAGTTTTTTTATTCTGAAAATTGGGAAATATATTTTTTTAATAATCCTTCTTCTTTAGTACCCATGCAGCTCCTTACCTGTGCTGGCAGAGAGCTAGATGGTACGGCACATAGGACAGCTCCTCTGACTTCCACTGCTGCATGTTGAGAATGACAAAGGGTGGGGGTCCATGGCAGAAAACCCTCTGAGAGAACTCCCTCAGTCCATCACACCTAAATAAAAAAGGAGACATTGGTTAAGGAAGGGAGATAATAGTTGAGTGAAGTAGAAGATGATAAAAAACTAGGGCTGTGAGATTATGGCAAAAATCATAATTATGATTATTTTGGTCAATAATTGATATCACGATTATTAAATACAATTATTCATTGACTTTGAAAACATCCATTTATTGAACTTTAAAACAAATACAAATAATAATTTGAACAGTATCTTTTTAACTGTTGATTACCCTGAACGTATAATTCAACTGAAAACCCAATACAAAAATAAATCAAATAAATGATACATTTAAATAAATAATATCAAAATAATAAATACCAATAAACAAGCTCAACAAATATTTTGGAGCGCACTTCAACAAGCTACTAAACATATATAAATACAAATAAATTAGATCAAATATGTTGCCGTGCACTGTCACAACCTAGCAAAGCAAAATAATAGTTTTTTTCGATTATGTTGTTTTCGTAATTGTGGCAGGCCAAAATCGTAATTGCGATTAATTGCACAGCCCTAATAAAAACCCTCCCTGTGTCTCACCCCAGTTCTGAGCAGAGCAGGAGTTTGGGGCAGAAGAACCCATCCACGGCCGACTGGATGGGGTCTCTGTGAGGAAGCTCATGAGGAGGGCTGGAGGAAAAATATCACAAATAGAGTTCCTGTCAATAACACACCATTGACCAACTTAAAATACTCTCATACCAAGACAATTCAGATGAATGGCATGAATATATGGATTAACATACACTTAAACAGGTGGAATTTAGTTTAGTATGTCAGGGGGTGAACATTCATCTTATTTAAGTATGAATCTCTGCTGCAGTTGACCTAAGCCATTAGTATTATTGAAGTGTTGACAAGTGACCTCTGGGACAAAGTCCAGAGACATTTGATATGTTAAGCATTTGCTACAGAGTATGACTAGATAAAGACAGCTGTTGGTGCACACTTGATCTACGTCCTGAGAAGTAGTGGAAGAAGTGTTCACATCTTTAACTTATTTGTTCCTTTTTAAGTGTTTTAAAATGTTGGATATCTGAATTAATAGTACTGCTGCATTAAAGTGTTGCATTTTATTGACTTTTCTGTTTATGGTTTTGTTCATTTTAACTCCTTTTCGTACTGTTGTGTATTTTAATCTACATTAATGCATTGTATTCTATAAGATCATCAAATGTTTGTAGCATCACTGTCTTCCTGTCAAGAGCCATACATCTCTAAAAAAAAATACATGTTTTCACGAGTTATTGAGGAAAACAATGATGCTTTGTAACAATGCCTTTCGCAGCTGATCCTATTAAAATAGTTTATTCAGCTCAAGAAGTATCTTATCAAGTAAGATCGTTTCTCAACACATTAAGCAAAACGTTATCCTTCAGTTTATCAAAAGAGTGATAACACATATGGGAGATACACTGTTTTCACTGCACAGGAAGGGGATGGAACATTTCACATGCCTTTGAGTGAAACGTACCATATGTGTCACTTACATGTAGTGGAGTGTATAGAGCAGAAAATGCAAACACTCCAGTAAAGTAAAGGTTGCTTGGATTTTACTCAACTACAGTACATTTCTGGTCCATGATTCTCTAAGAAGTAGCATCCAGTTCCATGTGTAACATCCAGATAATATGACTCCTGTGTGCAGTGTACCTGATGTTGATGGTCACCTTGATGAACTCCTGGAAGCGGCTGGGGCAGCTCCAGTTGGTGCACAGGCTCTCCTGCATGGTGGACATGAGGTTCTCCAGGTTCTCTGTGAAGTTCTCGTGCTCATTCCCAAACAGGTCAATCTCCAGTGCTGCCTGGTGCACCTGAGAGCGGTACTGTCTTTTAGACATCCTGTCCAAGATCCACAGCACCTTCACTGTGGTGTAGTCACAGGAGTCCATCAGGTTGAGGAAGTACTCCACAAACTGCTTGCCCAGGAACACAGCCAGCTCCCTGGGAAAGCCCTCGTTGTCCCGCAGGATCACATACAGGATCACGAGGAAGCCATCGATGGTGCAGGTGTTTTTGAGGTTGATTTTGACGTACAGAGGGGTGCAGGATATAGCCTTTCGCCCTGCTTTAATAGTAAAGACGCCCCCCCAAGGCAGCACAGGCCTCCAGAAGGAGCGATCCTCTTCCTCATTGTTGTTGATGGAGGCACGGATTTCCTCAAACAGTGTCTTAGACCTAAAGAGACAAATGCATAGCAGAGGATTATAGGTGTTTAGTTTGTTGCACATATGGGTTTGGACTGGATAATGTTATAATACGGCGGCAATACTACTAAGTAAGTCTATGTAAACATACGTGAGTTAGCTGGAAATGACAAAACAAGCAACGCAATGTCAAGTAATAGACACAACCCCAAAAGCATGCTAGCTTAAAACATTAGCAGCTGCTATCTATTTACCTTTCGAAGTGGAGATTGTTCTCAGTGTTTGTTATTAGCGTTTGGAAGTCTTCGGTATCGCTCAAAACACAGTATCTACTCTCCATAGCTCTCGGTATTTCTTCATGTCTTAAATCGGACTGAAGCAAGCTATCTAAGTATAGTTTGTTCTCGCACTTTCTGGTGGTTATCCGAGTGACGACGCCCTGGCAAGGGTCAAAACAATCCCGATGAAACGTCAAGTTGGGCAAATACAAACACTGCTGTGTTTTTAACGGATATCAAAGCGATGTGTTAATACAGTGCTGCCCTCTGCTGGTTCTCAGCGTTATTACATTCTGTGTAGTCCCGCCCATCACCACACGCCCTTAAAAACTGGAAATCCTATTGGTTGTTAGGTTCTACTAACATGTTATACTAGGCATGCAATTGGCTGTGAGAGTTGACAGTTTGTCAATGGCCGCGCCCTTCTCTGTAGCCTTAACGCTATTCCTGAAAGTTAATACGATGGTTTTCATTTGTAGTGCTTGAGTTGTGAATAGAGCCTACGCCATCCCCTTTGACTCACAACACTTTTTGAGTAAACTTAAGTTTGTGGTAGTCCTCCCCGTGCTCCTCTCTTCTGGTCAGTCTGCGAGTGTGTGCACGAGACACCAGCATCTTACAACAAGGATATTCTGGACCAAAAATATGTCGGCTCAAATCATAAGCGGGAAAGAGGTTTCAGCGTAAGTAACAGACTTTATCCTGCTCCTTTATTGCTGCATATAGAGCCAAATACGTGTAAACAGCGTGACGAAACGTGTGTGTGTGCTGGCTAACTAGGCTGCTAACTAGTTAAGTTAACGGTATTAAAAGGTAAAGTTAACGTCACTTCAGTCATACAAAAACGACTCTGTAGGACCCTTATGCATGTGTAACATACATATGTTATATATTTTATATTGTATTTTCTTGTCAGTGTTTGCAGCACATCATTCTTTCTTAATTTAGTTGTATTGGTTGCACATTATGCTGTCCACGTGAATGAAGTGTGCCCCAACAGTTACTATACATCCAGCTTCTAAAACACAGTGGACTCTTTCTCAAGTTGAATGGTATATTTATTTACTGAAAGTAAATAGATGAGTAATTGTTCTATTCTATTTACAATGCTGGGAGTGTAACTACATTTTCTGTGGCCATTGTGTTAATACTAAATGTACTGACATGTGACTGTCACTTGTGTGATTTGGTGGTATTACATCATGTCAGATCATTGAAAACTTCAATAGTTGCAAATCCTGCAGCATTATATAAGAAGCTGTGTGATATGATCTTTGCCCTGTAGGTACAGAAACCTCAGGTGATGGCAAACACCCTTCATGAAAACCTAACTTTTTCAGCAAATTTGTTTTCCTCACTGTTTTATTATTTGAGTGTAATTTTCATAATATTTTCGTATTAGTTTTCGTTTTGAATGAATTGCTTACCATGCACAGTTTAGGATAGGGTTTTTGGTAAAGAGAATACACATTTAATTGAGTTGCATGTGCTTGTCACAAGACGTAACAGCCTGCACCCTGTTAAAAGCCCCTCACAGTACTCATTAGTTTAATTAAATTCACAGATCTGACATGCATTCAGTTGGAGGCTTTACATTCATTATTTTTGAAGCTTGACAAAAGCTGATCATTGATTGTTCTCTAGACCTTTATGGACTTTGGTTTGATTTATGAGTGTCTCTGCCTTTCAGGAAATTAAATGTTCTACTATGCTTACGTGAGGTCTTTAAGGAAGTACCATTGGCCGGGCCACAATCAAAGCCCAACAGTACTGTGTATTGTATGAGTGTTACAGGAATATGGCCCTAGTTGATCAGTGACCTGTGATAAAGATATCTACTATTGTATATAAGATAAGGACTGTTGTTATGATGCAATCATGTATACTATTGCGATATGTGAAGTCTTAGAATTAGACATTTATATGTTTAGCCCTTAATTACTCCAACCTCCTTTTTGTGAATAAATGAAAAGCAACATAGGGCAGGTTATATGTGAAATATTGTCCTTAAAGAACAAACTTTCAAAAGTAGGTATTTGATATATATGGCTTGCACATACATGTCGATTTAAAATGTGTATTTTGTCCAAAGTGCCATCTGCTTTAAAGTGCCTGATGTTTTGAAGACATTAAGATCATCAGGTTATGTGGGCCCTTTGGATGAAGATTACAAACACAAAACACACATTTTGTACGGTCATAGGGGCAAAAACACTCAAAGGTAACTTCAAATGTATTTCAAAGTGGTGTCACTCCACTTTGTCATGCATCCTTCATCAATGGTGATCCCATGGTGTATTCTACCATGACTGCCAATGAAGGTAATGTGATGCAGAAAGATACTGTTTAATAAGAGTTTAAAATGTGATCATCTGTCTATCTCCGGAGCTTCTTGAGCAACAGCGTGGATGAAGAAAAACGCTGTCAGTTTTAAGCTTTATACTGACACGCTAGATCTTATAATGGATTGTAATGTAAAGTTAAAGACCAGTATCTTTGTGTCACTGCTGTCTTTGATTGTTTAGTTGACTTGAGGTTATCTACTGTACAAGTTGAGTGGACAACAAATAAAGATAAAGACAAATACCAAAGATAAGATTCTCATTCTCTTCAACTGACTCTCTGATGACCTGGCACTGGAGATTGAAGGCATATGGAAAAATGATGTCACTAAATAAGAGATTAACAAACTTTTATTCTGTTGTCTTTCTTTCTCAGGAAGGTGAGGGAAGGTCTCAAGAAGGATGTGGAGCAGATGAAGCTTCAGGACCCAAACTTCAAACCCGGTCTGGTGGTTTTACAGGTAAGTGTACATTTGAAACAGGAACCTGTATTATTTTATATACTACTTTTTGTAAGTTACTCGTGTATCTATATGGGTGTCGTTTGCAGGTTGGAGACCGCGATGATTCAAATCTGTACATCAGCATGAAGTTGAAGGCTGCAGCAGAGGTGCAACATTTATTTACACACAGTTCGTACACCACACATTTTCTACAAACTGTTTGCAATCAGTCCCAATTTCGGGTCTAATCTCTGCTTCTGTGAACACAGATCGGAATAAACGCTACACACATGAGACTGCCCAAGACTGCAACGGAGGAGGAGGTGAGAGTGGATTTGAAGTATTATTGTGTCCCAGGTTTTTATTTGACTGTATACACAGTGTTAATAT
Source organism: Pseudochaenichthys georgianus (assembly GCF_902827115.2). Lineage (NCBI taxonomy): Eukaryota > Metazoa > Chordata > Actinopteri > Perciformes > Channichthyidae > Pseudochaenichthys > Pseudochaenichthys georgianus. The sequence continues at coordinate 18,544,492 of NC_047524.1, read as the reverse complement.
GCAACTAGTAACTGTGTTGGAGTCACATTATGAAATAACAAAATCAATGTAATTGTAATCGGCTATGGTAACTGGGTAATATAAAAATATATACATGTTTTAACAGGGTAACTACGTTTTACATTTCAAAAGTTAACTTCCAAACACGGTCACACTCACAGTAAGACACTTGACTGTATTCAAGGATGTAAAACATGAGATAGTCAACATGATTTTCAGTGCAGTGACATTGGCGCAAAGTTTAACATTTTAAGGAGGCTTTAGGTGCCATAACAAAATATGGATAGTAAGGTTAATTGTTAAATGACAGGAGAAGGACATGGGATTGTAAAGGCTGTCTGTCTGTCTGTAGGTTCTTCACTGCATCACAGAGGTGAACGAGAACTCGTCTATCCACGGCCTCATCGTGCAGCTGCCCTTAGACTCAATCCACAAGATGGACACGGAGAAGGTCACCAACGCCGTGGCCCCAGAGAAGGACGTAGACGGGTAGGCACATACTTAACTAAAGATCAGGGTTTTATTTTAGGGTTTGCTTATTGGTGCTTATTTGCTTCCATTGAGTTTAGTTGAAATAATGAAAATCTCAACTGTTGGAGAGCTTTAATTTGCAATGTTTTATGTCTTCGGATCCATTCTCAGGCTGACCAGCATCAATGCGGGGAAGCTGTCACGCGGGGACTTGGGCGACTGCTTCATCCCCTGCACACCAAACGGCTGCATGGAGTTGATCAGACAAACCGGTAAACAGAACTTCATGCACCCCTTTAAACAATACAAATAATCTGGGCCATGAAAATATACGACAAACAATCGAATAAGTCCAGAAGTAATGTATCCATCTCCTCTCTACAGGTGTGTCTGTGGCAGGGAAGAAAGCCGTAGTGGTTGGTCGCAGCAAGATTGTGGGCGCACCGATGCACGACCTGCTGCTGTGGAACAACGCCACCGTCACCACCTGCCACTCTAAAACCACTGATCTCCCTGGAGAGGTAGACACGCCTCCATCCAACACAGGAATAAAGTCATTAGCAACAGAGCATATAATGCAACTGATCATTGTTGTTGTTGAAACTTCATAAACAATACATTCCATGACATGCTGGGAGTAACCGACCTATGCTGCCATCGTGTGGTGTAAAACAATACTGCATGTTTTGCTAGTCTTTAATTGTTTTATTTCTATAAACTCTCATAAATGTAATTCCCACCAGGCTTAGTTTTATCTGTATCAATGCCACTCTTTTATTTATTGAGGACTCTCTTATGTAAATCTCTGTTTTCCTTGTCCAGGTGGGCAGAGCAGACATCTTGGTTGTGGGCATCGGGAAAGCAGAGATGGTGAAAGGAGAGTGGATCAAGAAGGGAGCAGTGGTCATCGACTGTGGCATCAACCATGTCCCAGGTTCCACTCCAAGTTTCATTCTGCTTTAAAGCATTGGACTCTGGAGTTTAATCCCTGAGTCGAGTGATTGCATTTACTTATAAAGTTTCCCTCTGTGCTTTCAGATGAGACTAAAGCCAGCGGTAAGCGGGTGGTGGGTGATGTCCACTACGCCTCAGCCAAGGAGCAGGCCGGCTTCATCACCCCTGTGCCGGGGGGGGTGGGACCCATGACTGTGGCCATGCTGATGGCGGTAAGCTCCATCTCATGGTGTCATTAAAGGACATTTTGTTGTTATCATTTCTATCATGACTTATTTAGTTTCAACACAGCAAGTAAAGGACATTTCAATGTATTATTTATTTAGTTCTGTAGTCACATGTAACCTGGATTTTGAAAGAATGACTGTTTCTTTGTTTCTAGAACACCGTGTTGAGTGCGAAGCGCTTCTTGGACAGCCACCAACCAGGGAAGTGGAACATTACTTACACCAAACTCAACCTTCAGAAGCCTGTGCCAAGGTTTGTTCCATAATCTTCCTCATTCTGTCATTCACATGCTCTGTTAACTTGTCACAGAAGGATCGATTACATTTGGTAAACCACTTGTTGCCGTTTCCTCTTTATGTTGAGATCAAAAAGTGATTTTGTGTCTTGTTTTAATAACTCCAAACAGCGACATTGTGATTTCTCGCTCCTGCGTGCCCAAGCCTATCGACGGTCTGGCGAGAGAGGTGGGCCTGCTGTCTGACGAGGTGGAGCTCTACGGCAAGACTAAGGCCAAGGTCCAGCTGAGTATCATCAAGCGCCTGCAGGCTCAGCCAGACGGCAAATATGTGGTGGTCACTGGGTAAGCTGTCTGCACCTTTATCTGCTGACTCAACTGTACTGTTTGTTTTTCCCTGGCCTGCAGACTGTATATTTGTTTTAATGTTGCAAACTAAAGCAAGATCCGAATCCTTTTTTTGATATAACCCAGCTTCATTTAAATGATTACTTGTTAGTTTTAATATGTTCCATTATATTTTCTGTCTACAGCATTACACCCACCCCCCTTGGCGAAGGGAAGAGCACCACCACCATCGGTCTGGTCCAGGCCCTGGGAGCCCAAATGAAGCTCAATGTGTTTGCTTGTGTCCGACAGCCTTCTCAGGGGCCCACGTTCGGCATCAAAGGTGAGCTGTGGATTAATGTGCGCTTAGCAAGAGGTGGCACAGGTTTACAAGCTGTTCAAATTGAAAGTTGGAGTCATGCTCTGGTTTGTTTAACTCTGTCTTCTTTCTGCAGGTGGTGCTGCAGGAGGTGGATATTCTCAAGTCATTCCAATGGAAGAGGTACTACACTGCTCTTTGAAGTTAGTATTTAACTGCTTGTTTAAAAGTCAAATTAACAATTAGGTCTGTTCATTTTTAGTTTAACCTCCATCTCACCGGGGACATTCACGCTATCACGGCTTCCAACAACCTGGTATCTGCTGCCATTGATGCTCGCATGTTCCACGAGTCTACGCAGACTGACAAGGTGGGTACTCCGTTCGGACCGTGAAACACACTCTTTGTAATGTGTGTACTCGGACTATAATACGTCTCTTCCTGTTCATCCTCAGGCTCTGTATAACCGCCTGGTCCCGCTCATTGGAGGACAGAGGAAGTTCTGCCCGATCCAGATCAACAGACTGAGAGTTAGTTATAGATCAAAGATTTGTAGGTTTTGACTCACACCCCAGAGTGTGGCGTACGGCTTACATTTAAGTGTTTCTGTATTTGTTTAGAAACTGGGCATAGAAAAGACTGATCCCTCCACTCTGACTGAAGAAGAGATCACCCGCTTCGCCCGCCTGGACATTGAACCAAGCTCTATCACCTGGCATAGAGGTATGAAGTCTCTTGATCCTCATGACATAACATTATCTCTCTCATTAAATCCACTGTATGTAAGTCAGGGCTTGGAATCATTAGAGTGATATATCCACTATACGATGGATACAAGATAATAGCGGTTTAAAAATGTTGATATACTGAGTTTTGCACTCAACATATTTAGAATATTTTTTTCGAACCCCGCAAATGATGCGGTTTTCGAACAATATATTGTGATTGTATTAATAATTGTGTCATTTTAGTGTTGGATACCAATGATCGGTTCCTGAGGAAGATCACGATCGGCCAGTCACCGACTGAAAAGGGATTCATAAGGGAGGTAAAGAGATATGAACAACAGCCATGTTTAAACTGTCTGTAATACACAGCAATGTATATTATAGAACAATACATGTGTGTGCTTTCATCTTTTCTTCTTGTATACTGAGTGTAACGTCTTATTTGACCACTTTATTAATTAATCTATTAATGTCCGCTCTGTTTTCTAGGCTCAGTTTGACATCACAGTGGCCAGTGAGATCATGGCGGTGCTCGCCCTCACCAGCAGCATGGAGGACATGCGTCAGCGTCTGGCCAAGATGGTCGTGGCCACCAGCCGCGGAGGAGCGCCCGTCACCACCGAGGACCTGGTCAGTGCCGCACGCTCCCTTCTGACGGGACCTTCTAATTAAGTATTGTGCAGACATAATACCCTGCTGCATTTCTCTACAGGGTGTGAGCGGCGCGCTAACTGTGCTAATGAAAGATGCCATCAAGCCCAACCTGATGCAGACCCTGGAGGTGAGTACGACACACATCCTGACCTTTGCACCTCCATTGAAATTGTTTTTTCAAGCCAAAGAAGTTGCCTTAAGTTATGGGCTTTGTATCATATGTGATTTGTCTGAATCCACAGGGAACGCCTGTGTTTGTCCATGCCGGCCCGTTTGCCAACATCGCCCACGGCAACTCTTCCATCCTAGCTGATAAAATAGCTTTGAAGCTGGTTGGACCCGAGGGCTTTGTGGGTAAGTGGATCTGAGAAAATGGCTGTAATTTGTAATATTAGCTCTTCTTTGTTCTGCAGTGCTACAGTAGATTGTTTGCTGTGTTGAAAGTACAAATGATTTAGTGTCCGATGTCATATAATTTGAAGGTTGTAACTCACAGTTGGGATTCTGTTACTATTCTCTTCTGACTCACAATCCTTGTCAATTGTGCAAACAGTGACGGAGGCTGGCTTTGGAGCTGACATCGGCATGGAGAAGTTCTTCAACATCAAGTGTCGCTACTCGGGCCTGAGACCCCACGTGGTGGTGCTGGTGGCAACCGTCAGAGCCCTGAAAATGCACGGGGGAGGACCAACGGTGAGTAACACTACAGTTCTTAAATAAATATAGTATAAAGTTAAATGGATATATAACTGGTACACACATCTTCACTTGGTGAGGCACTTTCCCTCCAACAATCTCTCATAGAGTCTTTGTAATTCGACATGATGTTTGCCATTCTCCACTGAATACTGAACACAACATCAGAATCTACACAATGAATATTTCCTCTGTACAAAACAAGGTTTCCCTTCCCTTTGGAAAGGACAACTCACTGCTGGGAGTGTAACTACATTTTTACAACAATTTTAGAATAACTCTTACGCAAACAATTGTAATAGCCTCAGCTGTATAGGATTTGGTGATTTCATTGTTGGATTACTTTAATTGATTAAACATTTGTCTTATTTTATCAGGTCACTGCTGGGATGCCACTGCCTAAGGAATACATTGAGGAGGTAATGAATAACACGAGATTAATCAACATTTTGTATTTAAACGTTTTGTATGGAGAGCCTAAATCAATACTGTTAATACAGTTGCTGCTCTTAAATAACTTTTAATAATCTTATTTTAAAATGTATGCATGTCTGTACCCTCATGTAGAACCTGGAGCTGCTGGAGAAGGGCTGCAGCAACATGAGGAAGCAGATCGAGAATGCACAGCACTTCGGCGTGCCGGTGGTGGTGGCCGTCAATGCTTTCAAGTAAGTGGTGGATGACCACGGTAGCAATGGACTCATTATCAGTAACACCTAAAGCTGCTTTAACCATCCATATGTTCATATACAAATATACCCAATGACTGCAAGTAATGTTAAAGGCTTCCTTCAGAGAATGATCCTCTGCAGCCTCTTGGCAACATTCAGCACATTATTTTACATTTGACAGCAAGCTACGTTACTGATTTTTGTTCAATCTCACCACTCTTATCAACCCCGTTTCCCAACGCAGTCAACAGACCAACATATCTGATAGACCTTCTGTATGTACCTGCCCAGCCAAAAACAACAGAGACAAAGTAGCTGGGGAAGATAGGGCACCATCTAGCGGCTGGAGAGCAAGATATTAATGTCGGGAGCTTGCAGGGACCAACAACTTAACTGAAAGTGAATATAAGACTTGCATCTGTCAATGTTTTGTGTGCAGCTTATTGTTGCCAAATAAAATGGATTAAATCAGATTTAAAGATGGGTCAAGAGATTATACATCTGTTTTCGGTTCAATTTTTCTTCTCACATTTATGTTGACTGGCTGAATAGAAGCAAAGAAAAATGCCTCCGTACCTCAAAGGAAAATATATGGCCTTCACTTGAGGTGGATAGGTATTTCATCAGCAGAGCGAGTTTGGTGATGAATAGACGTGTAATTAACATGTAGTTGAGAGGTGCATTATTTAAAGCCTCTTTATTTCCCGCATGTATCTGTGATGGTTTGATCCTGCAGGGCAGACACTGAGCTGGAGCTGGATCTGGTCTGCAGCATGGCCAAAGCAGCCGGAGCCTTCGACGCCGTGCGCTGCTCCCACTGGGCCGAAGGTGGAGCCGGTGCTGTGGCCCTAGGGCAGGCTGTCCAGAGGGCCTCCGAGGCCCCCAGCAAGTTCAAGTTCCTCTATGATTTGGAGGTATGGGCCATCACATTTTCTATTTTTTCCAAGATGGTTAAGGGCAAGTATTTGAAATTGCCAGAAAATGTGCATGTTATTATATTCGTTTTGACTGTAAAGGGGAATGAAAATGTAAGGCACACTGAAGCTCTCAACAATGAAGAAATTCCCTCTTGCCTGTACTTAAAAACTGTTGACAAAATCATATTTTTGGTTTAGTAAACAAAACAATGTTTTGCACGAGTTAGTCAACATTGGAATTGTTTCTAATTTGAATAATACAATTCCTCTTTAGCTCCCTATTGCTGATAAGATTCGAATAATCGCCCAGAAGATCTACGGAGCGGACGATATTGAGCTTCTCCCAGAGGCTCAACACAAGGTGGAGCTCTACACCAAGCAGGTCAGAAACATGTTGGTTTTCCTCCTCTGTCAGGCCTGCATGTTGGCAGCTGCTGTTATTAAATCTGGATTTACAATGCTTAATGAGTCCTTTTGTTAACAACCTAATACATGTTTTTGTTCACTCCTCTACCCTCAGGGTTTCAGTAATCTGCCAATCTGCATGGCGAAGACTCACCTGTCGCTCTCTCACGAGGCGGACAAGAAGGGCGTGCCCTCAGGCTTCATCCTGCCAATCAGAGACATCCGAGCCAGTGTGGGCTCCGGCTTTCTGTTTCCACTCGTCGGCACGGTAAGCTTACAAACAATGCATTTTCCTTCCCACAGTTCAGCAGCAGATTTATGTTCCGGTATTAGGGTGTGACGCTCCATCAAATAACATCACATTGTGTTTGCTACAGGCATCCGTCAGTCTTATAATTAGCATATTATTAATGTAGCAGTTAACTGTCATTATCTTTTCATTGAAATAACAGACGTGTTGACAAACACTGCTGTGATCAGGCTGTGCAAACAGTTTGCACAAAGGGCCTTCAAGTAAAAAGTGAATAGTTGAATCCATTCATGACTGCACACACCCTGGAAATGTAAAACAAACGGTGTCACCAACTGTTTGCTAAAGGTTCATCTCTGTGAATAAGAAAGCCAGACATCTTAACCAGGGAACTACTAACAAATACTTTGGTACAATTAATCAACCAATTAAACTATGTCATCTATAATACCGTACTTTTCGGACTATAAGCCGCGACTTTTTTCCCAGCTAACGGCCACTAGGGAACCTCCTAAATCTATGGATTTTACAGGTAAAATTAACCTTTAATACTATGGGCTCTATGACCGGTCCGCGCCCGCCACCTTTAAGCGGCGGGCTCCAGCAGGAAAAGCTGGAGGCCGGAAAAGAGTGAGACAGGTAGCGCGCCAAAGTAAAAGTGGAACCGAGAGACAGAACGAGAGCAAGACAGACGGACAATTTAGCTGCTGCGGCTTATATGCAGGTGCGCTTTATAGTCCGAAAAGTACGGTACATAAGAAAATAGTTTTGTAACCCAAATAATTTAGTTTTAAAGTGAATCACAGTATATTATCAAGGAAAACCTCCAAACTTTCCAATATATATCCATGCATTTTCAAATATATTCACTGTAATCACCTTGAATACATTCAGCCTTTGTTTAACTTGTTTCAAATGCCTCTTTGAACATGTGTACTTTTGAATGTAATGTAATGTATTGATTTGATTGATGGATTTATTGACTGTTTTACTAAAAAACGTCTTTCTCTCGCTGCTCCTCCTAGATGCCCACGATCCCCGGTCTGCCCACCAGGCCGTGTTTCTACGACATTGATCTTGACCCTGAGACTGAGCAGGTCAACGGGCTCTTCTGAGGCAGATGGTAAGAAGCTGGTTAAGATCTACAGATTCCTATCTCATACTATAGTTGACAGGCACATGGTTTTAAATATTGCCTTGTTTGTTTCTGCTTTATCCCCCTTCTGTAGAGATCCAGTGAGCATTAATGAAATGGGATGGACTACTAACTGGAAGCGCCTTCAGCTTGTCTGCTGGAACTGTTTGTTTGTTGATATTTTTCACTCAAACCCTTAAATGTGTAAATAATCTAATTTGTCTTGCCCACAAGGCTGCTGAAATCAAGAAACGTCATTATAACAGTCCTATTGACAATTATTTCAGTTACATGGATGCTGAACAACAAAAATAAGTCCCTTTTTTGTATTTGTAATCTCAAAACACTGACAATAATTGGCGTAGACTCTTAAGTGTCTAAATTGGAGCCTTATATGAACTAATTATGTATTTTACAATTGTGAGTGACTTTGGGATACATTTTAAATTGTTTTCTTTTTGAACAATCTTGTTACTCTTGCTTGTGAAATGTCCTATGTTGTCTCGTATTCTAATTGAATATTTCTAACACTTCTGTATGAATCATAATTTGAGAAATGAGTGGTTTCCACTTTTCACTCTAATAAAGTGTCCTTGGTTGAAAAAAGCCCACATGTAAAGTTTTTGTTTACCTTATTTATCAAACCTGTTTATATATATAAACACTGTTTTATATTTCACCTCGTGTTTTTCTTGACAATCAATAATTCAGGGTTCATACACTTTTTCACCAATGATTTTCAATGACTTTTCCATGACTTCTCAATGACCTTTACCTCATTTTCCATGACCAAAAAAAAATTACCACTGAAAATGGTTTATTTGAACATGGAACAGGAAAATAAGGTCTGCATATGAAACATGTAGTGCCTATCTAAAACAAATCAAATAGTAGGCTTACTAGCTTCTACACGCTGAAGCAACTGTAGTCAGGGATGCAAACTCATCAGGTATGAAAAAGGTGACAAGGATCCGACCCCACGGAATATCGGCTTTAAAATGAGGAACAGAGGATTTTAGCAGTCAGAACAACTAAAGCAGCAGTTAATAACAAACGCCAAAGAGTCACATCTCATAGAAATATATAAAAGCATTTATTTTAATTGTGTCAGTTTATAATTCTGGCAGCACTGTTGAGCATTTTGAAAATGTATTTTCATGCCTCTGTGCAAGGCTTAGTCTTTCTATCTGTATAGCCACTGGTGTAACTAAGTTCATAAACTCAACAAGTACTATACGGGGGTACAGTTTTGAGATACTTGTACTTTATTAAGTATTTCAATGTTTTGCTACTTTGTACTTCTACTCACTACAGTTCAGCGGTACATGGTGTACTTCTACTACTCTACAGTTCAGAGGTACATGGTGTACTTCTACTACTCTACAGTTCAGAGGTACATGGTGTACTTCGACTCCACTACAGTTCAGAGGTACATGGTGTACTTCTACTCCACTACAGTTCAGAGGTACATGGTGTACTTCTACTCACTACAGTTCAGAGGTACATGGTGTACTTCTACTCACTACAGTTCAGAGGTACATGGTGTACTTCGACTCCACTACAGTTAATTGTTTTATCGTGCTTTTATCGAGTCAATTCTGTCTTTTTCACTAATGTCATGGTTTGGTAACCTGACTTTGAAGAGCAGAAACTCTCTGAGTCAGATCGTAAAGTGGTCCAGCAGACTGATTGGTGAGCCACAGCTAAACCTGGAGACCCTGTACCTCAGGCAGTTACAGCGGTTATCCAGCTCCATATTAGACGATGACTCCCACCCTCTGCACTCAGAATTCAAGCTTCTTCCTTCGGGCCGGAGGTTACTCGTCCCAAGGAGTAGAACGAAGCGGTATAAAAACAGTGTTATCCCAGCAGCTATTGCACAAATTAACACATCATGGAGCGTCACACAGATGACTATTTTTATTAATTTATTTAATTGTGAATTTTGAATGTCCATGTTTGTACTAGTGTTTTCCTTCTTAAAATGTTTTTTAAATATTTTGAGATTTGGTTGAGCAGGGTATACTTGTACTTTTACTAGTCCTTTATTAGAGATGTGTCTGTTGTTTGTATTTGTTTTTAGTGTCAGGATGGAACTCTTGTCTTTTTGTCTGCAAACAGAAACTACCTACGGGTACAAATAAATAACCTGAACCTGAAAGTACATGGTGTACTTCGACTCCACTACTGTTCAGAGGTACATGGTGTACTTCTACTCCACTACATGTATTTAATACCTTTAGTTACTTCACAGATCTGGATGAATGATGTGAAATATAATCAAGTGTTAAATTAGACTTTAGTTCCACCTGGAGTAAATCCACAAGCTACCCTGCAGTATACAAAGTCATTCAAACTAGCTGCACCTTTACCAGCTTTGAGAACACTTTCATGATCAATCTTTATAAAACATATCATATATATTATTCTGAAATGGACCAATCTGCACAATGACTACTTTTACTGTCGCTACTTTCACTATATTTTGATGAGAATACTTTTCTACTTTTACTTGAGGAACATTTTGAATGCAGGACTTTTACTGAAACAGAGTATTCCTACACTATGGTACTTCTAATCTACTTTTAATCAAGAACAAGATCTGAGTACTTCTACTTTTACTCAAGTACAAGATCTGAGTACTTCTACTTTTACTAAAGTACAAGATCTGAGTACTTCTACTTTTACTAAAGTACAAGATCTGAGTACTTCTACTTTTATTAAGTACAAGATCTGAGTACTTCTACTTTTATTAAGTACAAGATCTGAGTACTTCTACTTGTAATCAAGTACAAGATCTATACTTATACCACCTCTGTTTATAGCCTATGAAAAAGACTATTAGAAAACGAAGGCTAAAGCTAACGTTAGCAGATAGTGACAATAGAGGCTTCTCAATACTCAAATTTCCCCTCCTCGACTCCCCTCCTCGAGACTTAGACCCGCCCACAGGAGATGCGAGCGGAGGACCGAGGAAAGAGGAGGGGAAGCAGCAGACGTTTAAAGAAATGAGAACTCCTCTCCTCTGAGCGGTCATATTAAAGCGACGTCCGTTCATTATTACGTGGCAACAGCTGCATCAGCTGTTGAGTGTTTTGTCATATTTTATAATCTCTGTTAGATCAGCTGAACATTGTTCCCCCACATATTTACTTTGAATTCATTGAGAGTGCGGTATAATGAGACAATAACAGGCTACAGATGCGGACACACACACACAAATATATTTATATAAATATATACAATTTAAAGTATGAGAGCACTCTCATAATAACGTAACACAATCAGAGACTGGATATATCCCCCCCCCCCCCCCCCCCGCCCCCCTGGTCGCTGAAATGGGGAATTGAAATTACGGGCCAAAAGTTGTATTTGCAAGTATTAAAAGTAAGGACATCAAACCAACTGAGACCCGTCTGTCCGCGGCATCTGCGCACTGTACAACACACACCTACACACTGTACAACACACACACCTACACACTGTACAACACACACCTACACACTGTACAACACACACCTACATACTGTACCACACACACCTACAGCTGCTAAAGCATAATCAGGCTACAGCCGTTGTGTATTTTATTATGTGAAGCACTAAATGGTTTTAGAAAAATATGGACTCTTTGTAGATATCTACTAAACTAAAGCAAATAAAGAGAGTAGGTCTGTTATACTGAGTGATATATATTTTACACACTGCTCTGCTTTCTGCAGGACCTCACAGCTGTTCTCACTGTAAACATCGCGTTGCGATGAGAGCAGGTTCTCAAATAATATCCAGGGGATGCATGCAGAGCTGTCATTGGCTGAGATAAGTCCGGCCGTGCGTCACGCCTCCACCGTTCCCGGAAATGCATCCGCGGAGGAGCCGTGGAGGAACCATCAGTGTATCCTCGGTTATAGCTCCTCCAGAGAGCCTCCTCGATGCTCGATCCTCGGTGTGCATTTAGAGAAATGAGACGTCCTTCAAAATGGCGCGCTGAAATTCATTTCCGGGTCACTACCGGAGGACCGAGGAGTCGAGGAGTCGAGGAGGGGAAATTTGAGTATTGAGAAGCCTCTAATGTATGCTAGCTAGCGAGCTCAACGATTCCTTAAATGATATTGCGACAGAAAAACGTTTCGGTTCACATCACGCTCTGCCGCTCTGCTCTGAATACCTGAACGGCCCGTTCTAACAGCTGTTCACCAGCGGTGCAGTCTGTGCCACAGTGACTCCGCACAGTTAACGAACGCACCGTAGATACTGTAGCTGACCCTCATACCGGAGCAGCAGAGTTCAGCCGACAGGCAGGAAGACTCGAGCACACAGCTCGCATTTATATTAAAAAATAACACCATGCGCGTCATGATGGCACATAACAGCTCGCGACCGCAGATTATTTCAGCGATTACATTAAATGTAAATTATATTTGATGCAACTTTAGTTACATTTCCATGACTTTTCCAAAACTTTGGGAAAAATATTGTTTTCCATAACTTTTCCAGGGCCTGGAATTTGCATTTTCAATTTCCATGACTTTTCCAGGTTTTCAATGACCGTACGAACCCTGATAATTGTTTGATTATTGTTTCAGACTGTCTGGATTACAAACTGTTCAGAGTGCATATTGATTGGTAATGGTCCGCCATGTTCAAAGACAGTGGATTATGTTCCCATTTGATAGAAATAATGAGGATGTGGTATGATCACATGCTGAGAACTTATTCTCTCACACATCACTGATGTCAAATAAGGCATTGAGACTTCCCAGAACACATGCATGTAGATGCTAAATGCATTTCTATATCACAAATAAATCAAATGTTTTTTAAAGTGCACTTCCCAGGTACCATATGCTTCCATTTGGTCCACTATCCTAATTTCTTACACTGGCTGATTGCTGACAAAGAGTTGCTGGCAATTTGTTGTGTCGTGTACCACGTCAGTGTAGCATCACCATGGAAACCAATATGTCTAGGTGCTCTGTTAAGCGTCTGAGGCGCATTCAAAGGTGTGACACATAAAGTGCACTGGAGTGGAAAAAGAGGAATCAACAGATATAATTCATAGGTAAGGAGCACTTATTTTGTTGATTGGTAGAAACGTTTTTAGGCTATAAAGGACAGTTTGTTTAAAAGTAAAAAACATATGGTACTGATGGTAACATATTGTATGTACTACCATACATATGTATCAATGGATGAATCAGACTGCAAAGTTCAGAAAGGTCTAATCAGCATTTTGACGGTGGAAAAAGTGTTGCAGTGATCTGCTGTGAAATGATAACAGATGCTGTACCAGCATGGCAAACTGCAAGAAGAAGTAAAAAGTGTGTTTGAACTATTATTAAACACATTATTTTTCACCAGCAGGAGGACCATGGATAGTCTGAAATATAACTACGTCAGGGACTACCGGTACTCGGTCCATTAATAATGCTCAGGAGAAAACGCACTTCTTCTAAATGTCTTTCCCTGGGATCAACAAGGATGGATTCTGGAAGCAGGAGGTGTGAGGAGTGCAATGACTCATACTGCACATGTTTCATGATGAACATGTTTGTGCAGAGCTGTGAAGAGAAAATCTGTGAAAAACTTGAAACGACATCTCTTACAGAGCACCAGAGGCACTCTCGTGCTGAAGCTCCACGATTGGACCAAAATCAGTTTACACGGAAGCTGAATGCATTAACCCTCTGGAGTCTAAGGGTATTTTCTCGAATTTTTGATGTTTTCTTAAATCCCCTTTTAAATGTATTTATTCTAACATGGCACCCCATGTGTTAAATATCAAAATGTTCAGGACAATCTCTGGTATTGCTATATATGCAAATTGCTCACCTTACAGCACTGTTTGATGAGATAAGTAGCTCAAAAGCTTAAAATGTTACATCCGATTTTCGGAAAATCTTCAAAACTCTTGTGAAAACACAAATTTACTCATGTGATCGAATTGTTTTGGTGTTTTAGATTTGGTTACCAAAGTCTTAGGATCACAAAAGCAGTGAAATATTTGAATTACACTCAAATGAAAAAAATTTTATTCGAATTTTGAGTAAAACAGGTGTTTATCACTCTACTTTCACCACAGCAGGGACTGAGATACATTAGGACTGAATAATGACTTCATATTACATACCAAGGTTCATGTGATGTGTAAAAATACAAATTGAGCATTCAACCTTTTTTTTCAACCAACAATTTATTATAAATATGTTTTTTTCAACCAACTATTTATATAAATATAAGAAACTGGAAAATCTCACTATTTACAAAATTGAACATCAGAACTTTCAACCAACTATTCATTATAAATGTCAAGACAGTGTCAAGGTCTTTGTCTGTCTTCCAAGACAGTGGGTCTGGCTGCTGTGTAGGTGGGGGTGATGGTACATGGGCTGCTGTGTAGGTGGGGTGTACAAGTGCTATACGAGACCTCCAAGAGACCTCCTTGCTGGCTGGGTTGAAGGTGATGGCTGTGGTGGAGCCTTTGTGCTGAGGTGTATCTTGACCTGGTGGCAGCCGCAGATGGAGGTGGAGGCTGCCGCCACTAGGCCCAGACAGCTGTGAAACATCTCTGTAAAACAAATAAAAATGTAGGACAATAATTACAACTAATTTCATTGAAATAAAGTTCAAGTAAAATGTTGCTCAAGCACAAATAACAATGCACACAAAAAGAAAGTTTGGGAGGTTGCAGAAGGAGTCTCACTCACTCACTCACTCACTCACTCACTCACTCACTCACTCACTCACTCACTCACTTCCAGTTACTTTACTTCAGTATAAAATCACAGACACACATATACATAGGCTACATCTGATTACAAAGTCTCATCTGTACAGGACGGTAAAATAATAACAGGCACACATAAATAAATCTATGACAAAGTCTCATCTGTACAGAACAGTATGATAAAATAATCGATGGCAAAAACATGTCACTGTAAATGTCTAAATGTTGTGGGACGAATAAATGATTAATTTAATCATCTACACATGTAATCTCACTTTTACACACCAAAATAACGTTAACACAGAGTAAAAATGTGCTAATGGAGTCTATTTTGTCCCAAGAAAAGGTTCATGACTATCGATAAAAAATATATATCAATAAACCTATTGTTCATTTTCGCGGTATCACACATTGCCAGTACACTATTACTGTAATATTTACACTTACCCATGTCCAAATAGATCCTTGTTGTTGTCTTTGTGTTCTTCTTCTTCAGAAGAGACGAAGACTTCAGGTTCTGAGGCTCTATCTTCACTGCTGCTAGCGAAAACAATCTCTAGCGAAGTCGGCAACTGTAAAGTTTTTTTTTTAGCCATTTTCTCTGTCTCTGTCTCTGTCTCTCTTTCTCTCTCTCTCTCTCTCTCTCTCTCTCTCTCTCTCTCTCTCTCTCTCTCTCTCTCTCTCTCTCTCTCTCTCTCTCTCTCTCTCTCCACACAGACGTAAACTGATGGGAGACACGTGGTTTATGTTTTTTTTACTTGGTGGGTAGGTCCTTAGTGATTTCTCGATGTACATTGGTCATTTCAGACCATGATGGCTGCCGGCCGAGATTTCCTTGACGGACACACGAATCCACCAATCCCACACAGTGTAAAGTCAAGCTGCTTTGAGCGGCCATACTGGCTGCTGTGCCCTGATTACAGTCTCACAAGAGACTGCGGTCAAGCCAGCCTCCACTTGGGAAAACACAGTCAAGCCAGCCCGCACGTGATATTGGGGTGCGCGAATATTAGAAGCATTACGGTAAAATCCCAGCGCTTACTCGGTCAATAACAAAAACACCTATAAAAACAAACCAAACATATTAAATTAAGAAATATGTACTATATAATGTGATCAATAATTATTTAAAACAAACTACGTATAACTACCACGAGTAAATGTAAAATGTAAGTCCTGATTTTTTCTGGGTGAGGAGATGGGGTGTCCTTCTATCACCCTGCAGTGAGATGAGTCTTGGATCAGGGAGAGATTTCGTTTTATTCTTATCTAAACACAGGGCTGATAGCTCATATATGGGATTTCAAAGGTCTTTTATTTTGAAACTCCACATCAGAATGTCCTGATTTTTTTTTGGGTGAGTAGATGGGGTGTCCTTCTATCACCCTGCAGTGAGATGAGTCTTGCATCAGGGAGAGATTTCGTTTTATTCTTATCTAAACACAGGGCTGATAGCTCATATATGGGAATTCAAAGGTCTTTTATTTTGAAACTCCACATCAGAATGTCCTGATTTTGTCTGGGTGAGTAGATGGGGTGTCCTTCTATCACCCTGCAGTGAGATGAGTCTTGCATCAGGGAGAGATTTCGTTTTATTCTTATCTAAACACAGGGCTGATAGCTCATATATGGGATTTCAAAGGTCTTTTATTTTGAAACTCCACATCAGAATGTCCTGATTTCTTCTGGGTGAGTAGATGGGGTGTCCTTCTATCACCCTGCAGTGAGATGAGTCTTGCATCAGGGAGAGATTTCGTTTTATTCTTATCTAAACACAGGGCTGATAGCTCATATATGGGATTTCAAAGGTCTTTTATTTTGAAACTCCACATCAGAATGTCCTGATTTTTTCTGGGTGAGTAGATGGGGTGTCCTTCTATCACCCTGCAGTGAGATGAGTCTTGCATCAGGACGAGATTTTGTTTTATTCTTATCTAAACACAGGGCTGATAGCTCATATATGGGATTTCAAAGGTCTTTTATTTTGAAACTCCAAATCAGAATGTCCTGATTTTTTCTGGGTGAGTAGATGGGGTGTCCTTCTATCACCCTGCAGTGAGATGAGTCTTGCATCAGGACGAGATTTTGTTTTATTCCTATCTAAACACAGGGCTGATAGCTCATATATGGGATTTCAAAGGTCTTTTATTTTGAAACTCCACATCAGAATGTCCTGATTTTTTCTGAGTGAGTAGATGGGCTGTCCTTCTATCACCCTGCAGTGAGATGAGTCTTGCATCAGGGAGAGATTTCGTTTTATTCTTATCTAAACACAGGGCTGATAGCTCATATATGAGATTTCAATATGAGATTTCAAAGGACTTTTATTTTGAAACTCCTTACATTTTACATTTACTCGTGGTAGTTATACGTAGTTTGTTTTAAATAATTATTGATCACATTATATAGTACATATTTTTTAATTTAATATGTTTGGTTTGTTTTTATAGGTGCTTTTGTTATTGACCGAGTAAGCGCTGGGATTTTACCGTAATGCTTCTAATATTCGCGCACCCCAATATCACGTGCGGGCTGGCTTGACTGTGTTTTCCCAAGTGGAGGCTGGCTTGACCGCAGTCACAAGAGATACTGCTGGAAAGCTACCCTTCCAGCGATTCCGCGGATATCTGAATCATGTTTCTACTCCTTATAATCGAAAATATATGATTAATTACGTAAAATTATGCGCACCTGGACGAGCCGGCGTGTCCACTGACTCCAGAGGAGAAACTTTTTTCGACATCACTCAACTGCTTCAACTCTACCATAAAACCTGGTGAGGGAAGCAGCCATGAACATCACGCCGTTACAATCCTCAACACAACAACAACAACAACAACAACAACAACAACAACAACAACAACAGTGGATCTAAACACTGCTGGTGGATTATCAGCCTCAGAAATACACAAATTCAGCAATGCAGAACATAAGTCATCTGTGGAAGATAGCGAAGCCAATCAACTCCTTAATCAACACGTTTTTTATTCCAAACGCCATTCAAAATCTCTAGGGCTCAAAGCCTTTTGGAGGCAGAAACCCAGAAAGACTTCTCCTTTCTTCCAGCATTTTGGAGAAACTGAGGCGTATATGGCAGATGAGATAATAGTCCTGGCTAATGAACATGCAGATGAAAGCACATAGACTCTGAGGTGAAACACCACTGTACTGACTGTGGGTGTATATTAGGGCTGTGCATCTTCACTGGTCTCACGATTCGATTCGATTACGATTATCCTGTCAACGATTCGATTCGGTTCGATATCCCGGTGCATCACGGTGCATCACGGTGCATCACGATTCATACCAATGCGTTGCATCCTCAATTTTCTATATTACTGCACATGGCTTATTTTTCATCAATGCATACATGCAGTAAATACATATGAACTCTCTTTTTATTATTTAGAAAGTGCTTCAGAAATCAATAACATACATGTCTTGACATTAATTTAGAAACCAAAATAAATGAATTGTATAGGTCCTCCGTGTGTGAAGTTGTTCCATCCTCAAAAACAAAAAGCTAATGCTTCTGCAGTCTAGCTGCAGCTTCTATCCACGGTCTTCTGTTAAGAAAGGACACTGACTGTCCTAAATGAGGCATCACACACAGGACTTGAGTCTGAACTTATATATACAGTCTATGGTCTGAACACAGCAGACAACAGGAGTATTTACAACAGCATATACAAACAAAAATACTGCATGTGGGTGCACACTTACATTCTCTGTTTTACTGTTACATAAATCCCATGAATGTATGAGATTAAATTAGCTTCATTATATCTCAGTGATTAAGTGAATAATAAAGTTTCTATCGGGTCACTGTCAGCCTGTCACTCATTATTTTCAGGGAGGGGGCGGGGCTTGGAGGGACGGAGAGGAGACGGTGATCGCGGAAGCTTTTTTCCTCCTGCCTTCACAAACTTTACACACGTATATATCGTCTGAAAATGGCTAGAGGACATGCATACTCTGCAATCCAAGACTTAATTAAATCCACCAAAAACCTGACAAGATTGTAACGCGATTATTTTTGAAAAACATAAATCCCTGTGTCTCTGAGCCGCAGCGACACGAGTGATTCGGAGCGGGTCCTGCTGCTGCTGGTTCTGGACTGGTGTTCTTGTGTTGGTGGATAAAGCAGACTGCTCGGTGTTCGGTGTTGCTGTGCCACTGTCACGTATGTTCCCTGATCTCTGCGTCACCGACCGATTTGATATTAAAGTGACAGAAAAAACGTTATAGTAAAGCCGCGGCCGGAAAATCAGGAAGCAACGTTACTACTCTATAACCGATTATCTTCCGTCACTGCATCGAGACCGAATCGTCCACGTCCGCATCGCAATGCATCGTAGAAACGATTATTTTCAACACCCCTAGTGTATATGTGACAGCTATGGTGTGTTAGCAAGGCTAATAATGAGTACAGGGAAGAGTTCAAAACACTTCACATGTAAGCAATAGACAATTTACACAAGCAACAAAGCACCCCATGTCATCTCAATAGAAAATGCGTCAGAGCATCGTGAGGTTAGGGACAAGATCAGACTCTAAATTGCATTCAACAGTGACTCATCATTCACCATAATGCTGGAGTAGAAAATGGTCCAATGGGGAAGAACAAGCACTGCGGTCGCTGATGTTGCCGGAAGATTTGAACTTGATTTTCATTTCATTTCATTTCAAACCTTTATTTAACCAGATTGGTCCCATTGAGATCATAGATCTCTTTTTCAAGGGAGACCTGCAGCATATAGGTTCCACATGAAACATAAAACAATAAAGGACATTATACATTATATTTACAGGATACATAGTTATAGACATTTACAAGTGCCCATTGTATCGGCAAGCATTTCATTTAGCCTAGCTTTAAAAACATGCAGAGGAATGAGATTGCTCAGTTTCAATTCTTGCTGAAGATTGTTCCAAGCAAGTGGAGCTGCATCTGATGCTAATTTTGTGTAATGATGGTTCAGGCTGCAATACAACTGGAGCAAAAACAGATTATATATGAACTGTTCCTCTGCCCACCTGGATCCCTACGGCTGGGCAGATTATTATGGATTAGTATGTTGATGATAAAAAAAAGTGAACCGTTCTTCACGAAGATGGCAGTAGAGGAAAGGCTTTGGTGTGAGCTGTCGCCCACTGGATCAATGTGTAAGAAATGTGTGTGCGAACTTGCATTCATACCAAGTGAAACTTCAAGCCCTTGGGTGGTCATACTGAGTTAAGGTTAGACATTTGCTTTTGCAGCCACATACCAGTGATTTAATCCTGATTTTTGTAATATTGTTTCAACATAATTTAGGTGTAGTTGGTGTTTTCCATTTGTTTGTTTGCCATGCAATGTTGTCATGACTGAAATATTCATAACAAACCCACATCATCAGCCTACTGCTGTGCAAAACTCTGCATGCATCAGCCAACTGTGTGTGTTTACCACCGGCATCAAATTACAGAAGAGACATGGTTATATGTGTTTATTTGTTGTGGTGGAAATTCCACACTTAATCACCTTCTGGTAAGAAAAGAACAAATATACAAGCTTTAACCAAAGTTGAGTTATTTAATAAAGAGTTATAGCATTTAACAGAATCAATCTTATTTCCAGCTGGAAAGGCCAGAGGTCCTGCACTAGTAGATAGTACCAGGATCTGAGCTCGTTACACAGAAAAGCAATGTCATATACAGATGAGAGCAGATAACAAAAGGGACATTAGACAGGTAACATCGATAATTTGCCTGACAATGGTCCAGTGGCAACCTCCTGTCTGTCGAGTGCAAGACAACAGAAGGCTGCCAGTGTTTTGTATTAAAGGTGTGATAAAGCCTGGGAATGAGCCCTAGTTTACATTAGGACTGATACATTCAAACTGCGGGAAAATAAAGCCAGAGAAGGAAGTTTATATACTTAAATGAGACTTAATGATACATTTACTACAACATTTATGTGAATAAACAAAAAACAGTCAAGCCTTTTCTGGATATGTTTATGAGATATGTATTTCATTCTTTACAAGCATTTTCAAAGAATGATCGTTCAAGTATTATTACAACCAGGAGGAGGATCAGGAGCACCACAGTCACCAGGACCAACCTGACCAACAGCACGGCCACCACCTTGTTTATTTTCTTTTCCAAATCCTTGTCCACATCCTTTTCCTTGTCCACATTCTTTTTCATCCTTTTCCTTTTTCTCCCTCAAAAACAAAACAAACCAATGATGCATTTTCTTTAAACAGAGAGAGGTGAATGGCTGCTTAGTTTTAACTCAAAAAGGGTGTAAAAACTCGTACTTTTCCACATTTCCCTTGTCCTTCCTGTAAAAAAAAAATGGAAAATGAAGATGGGAGCTACAAACTCACTAAATCAGCCAGTGGGGCATAGGACACATCATGAGGCTTACAAATTCTTACTCTGTCAAAGTCATAGGCTGGGCATTGCTCCTCCTGCCCAATTTCCACTTTCTCCACCAGATAAATTGTTTCATAAGTACACATTGTTTTATGCTGTTAGTCACAGGCCATGAGCACTGTCAGGAAACAAACTCACCTTTTTGGCTGTGATGGGGAAAACAAAACAAAACGGGGGAAAAAGTTGCAGTTAAAAGAGAAATGACACATGAACCAAAATGTCAAAAACATTTTTCCTGCAACGAAACCTATTTCAGAGCAAGACATATATAACATTTAATCAAAGAGACCTACACTGAACAAAAATATAAATGCAACACTTTTGTTTTTGCTCCCATTTTTCATGAGATGAACTCAAAGATCTAAAACATTTTCTATATACACAAAATAACCATTTCTCTCAAATATTGTTCACAAATCTGAAAAAATCTGTGATAGTGAGCACTTCTCCTTTGCCGAGATAATCCATCCCACCTCACAGGTGTGGCATATCAAGATGCTGATTAGACAGCATGATTATTGCACAGGTGTGCCTTAGGCTGGCCACAATAAAAGGCCACTGTTCCTTGGGAAGAATAAAAAGAGAGGAACATTTTCAAGTTTCCCATGTGTACAAATAAAAAACAATATTGCTGTTTTACTACATACCTGGAGCAGACATAATATTGATCTACATCTGATGGGTGTGTTCAGTCTGTATTTACAAGATGTTGTATGAGATGAATGTGTTGGGACAGCAGCAGATCTCATGTTCTAAAATTTGACTGCATGATATACAGAATTGGGTCCGCCCTGGAAAACAACGGTGTTTTTCTTTCTGAGTGACTGAAAGATCCACCCGTTAAAACATTCAATGAAGGATCTGCACGTACACCTGAGAGCAGGGGAGTGAACAGAGTGATGAAGCTTGCCCAATCAAAATCATCTGGAAACATTCTGCTACTCATGTCATTTCCTCCCACTTTTTCCTATTTTCTCTCCATTTCCTCTTATGTTTTCTGTGCTGGAATAGCTTGCAACCTCAGTGCATAATTTCATTGAAAACAGTCATTCTGGAATATGCACAACATTGACAAAAGGAGTATTTTTTGTTGTTGCCACGATTAAGATACAAATATTGATAACTCTCTCTAGGGCAAATTTGAAGCTACAGCTTTCAAATAGCATAACTTCCAACTATTTTGTATGGAATAAAACACACAAGATAAAACGTTCTCATTCATGATTAATAGTAAGTTGTAATGACAATGGTTGATTTTGTTACCTGTTAACAAACCAAGCTGTCCTAATGCTAGGCTAGGCTAGGCTAACTGGCTGCTGGTAGCAGCTTTGTTTTTAGCAAATATATAGTCTACATAGGAGATTAGTAGGTTATATAACGCTTTACAAGAAACTGATAAGCAAATGTCCCAAAATAGCAAACTATTCCATTAAAGAGGATATATAATTTAGGTTCATAGTTTTATTCATAGTTTATACTTGAAATGCTTTAATGTTCAAAACCCATTGTTTATGTGGTACTCTGTCAGGATATACCTGTATTAACACTGTCTGAAACGCCCTGTTAGAGTGCCTGTTTCTTTGGACCCAGTCTGCTCTGAGTAGTTTTAGGAAAATAATAGTATAATATAGTTCTCATGCCGTGGTTGGAGATAAATGAATGGACACCAGTATGGGCTATCGTATAAAGTCTGCATGTGACATACAGGAGGAAGGGGAGCCGTTATCTAACCCCATGTTTTCTGACCAAGGCAGCCCACAATAAACCGATTAAGTTATGTTATGTGGGTTGGCAGGCACTCCAGATCCCATTGTAGGCCTATGTGCACTGACAATGTTTTATTATTAATTACCTTATAACTTACATAAGTCCCCTCTTTAGAAAAGAGCTCACAATTTGAAAATGAAGCAGAAACATCCTTGATGCCCTTAGTGTTTGTTGAAATTGTTCTTTAGCATGGCCTTTGATATTATATACAAAATTACCTGTATTTACTTAGACTCCGAAATGTTTACAAAATCTAATAAGGCATTTCGTAAGGACATTTACTGAGCACACTCACATTTCCCAAAAAGGTATAATGACATGTTATAATATAATTAAACAGAAATTAATTTTCACCAAATCCAGGGCGCCAACAGTAAAACGGATTTGTCTCCCTTTTTGCTTCAACCTGACATCATAATGATTTTAAATTATTACTAGAGTAACTTATATTTCTGTCTCTGAGTATTAGGGTTAATTCAACTTAAACATCACAGTGTGTTTTCTGTTGTGTCTATGTACATATCATAATGTTTCAATTTAATATTGGTGTTAAAATGGATTGGTTTCTATGTACTGTAGTCATCCTGACTCAATGTGCTTTTTCTACGCAGAGGTTCTCATAATGTTGTCATAGCTCAAACATTCAATACAAACCCACATCATAATATTCCTCAGGGAAACTCCAGCCTGTCCACTGTGTGTGTTTACCACTATCAAATTACAGAGATAATTTCATATGTTTCTCATGAATATAAAGTATTGAAGTCTTCCCCCAACATTTCATTTATGTAAATACCAGCAAACCAGTATTTTTTCTGAATTGATTTATTGAATAATGTATTTCATTATTTACAAGCATTATCGCAGAATGGAAGTTTTAGGAATTCTGCTCTTAATTCTTAGGTCCTCTTCCATGTTCTCCTCCTTTTCCACATCCTTTTATCTGTTCTTCTCCTTTTTCACATCCTCTTCCATGTTCTCCTCCTCTTCCATGTCCCTTTTCTCCCTGGTTAATGGGAAGTCGATACAAGCACTTTAAAATGACTGAATCAGCAAGAGGGGCAGCCCAGTTTAAAGCACACATTAAGTTCTAACATGTCTTAGGATCATTCCATCACAGGTGAGGTTTGGGCTCGGCCTGGAAATCACCTGACAGTGTTTCTCCCTCTGAGAGTCAGAGCAGGGATGAAACTAAGTCAACATTTCAGGCCATTGGATTTACATGTTTGTACAACCGGTTTTTAAATGTATTTAATGATGGAGCTCGGGGACTTCTTAAAGATTTGCCTGTTGTCTGTGTTGTTTTTAAATGTGTGTCACAATGGATCCCTTGTCTTGTATCTGTAAACCAAATCACGCCTCAAACAGATTCTGCAGGTTACAGCACCCTTGCAGGATGTACAGTGGCAGCATAAATGAAGGCCAACATGTTTAATCTCAACAAAACATTTTACATTATATACCTTGCTGAGTAGCAGTGGTGGAAGTTTAGGGATACATTATATTAATAAAAGCAATCACTGATGCTTAAACATTCAAACATCATAGTTGATGGACAATATTTCCCTGTTGTCACAATGTTAAGAAGCAGATTCTTTACTGATAATTCACCGTTATTTTCTATTTGTGCGGTTTACATTCCTCCTGTAAATTAAAAAGAATGCACAACAGGAATGCACTACTGTTTATGTTGTTCTCGAGTCATGAATGAACTACAACCTCATTTCATTTAGCAATCATGTGGCACAATGATAATAAATTATCCTTAAATCCTTGTATGAGCAGCTAAATGTTGTGAACGATCCAAATAAATTAAGTGGATTATTATTACTGATGCATTGTTATGTATGTAACATTTTAATGTTTTATACTATTGGGAAGTTCTCCTCTAATAATGCATCTTATTTTAAACACTAATATTATGCTTTACATGTAATATATCGTTTTTCAAAGTAACTACTAGACTCTCAACTGTAAGGAGAAGGTACCGCGTTATCAAGGTAAGTCTGACAACATTGTTCACATGTTTGTGCTGTAAATTCAAAGAGCAAACAATAACTGCGTGTATACACTAATTATAGATCAGAATTCTGTGACACGCCCTTAACTGTCTTCAGTCATTACAAAAACAGATCAGAGACGTAATCTGAGGTGATACTAAAAGTTCACCTGAGGACAGACAAACATGTGTCTGTAGGCCTACAGGTAAGTATCGCAGTAGACAAACTAATCATTGTAACATGAGATTATCTGTCTGCAGATCTCAACAATTCATGGTCGTATTGATCTATCTGAACATGCACAACCTTGATTGTTTGTTAATACCTCATGTATATGCAATAATATTATCTGTTTAACATTGTCAAATCAATTTGTAAATAAAAGTTATGAAACAATACAAAATGGAAAATAGGCTACTCTTGTGCGCTAGTGGAAATTCAACGGGGGGAGCCTTGCTGTGGGAAAATTCGACAGGTGGCCAGTCCGCCCCTGAGAAATGTCTATGCACACGTTATTATAAATGATAATTTTGAAAAAAATTGAAAATATATTTTTAATTTTCAATTTGTAATCATCTGGCGACCCCCACTTTGGGAACCCCTGCCCCAGAGCCCTAGAGAGATACTCTCTCTAGGGCTCTGCCCTGCCCTAACGTACCTGGTTCTTCTTCCTGGGTGAGAGGATCCAGTTGACCGTTTATTCGGCGCCACCTAGTGTCCCTTGGTGGAACTGCAGCCTACTGTTAGCTTGATGACGGTGATTATGCTACAGCTAATGTGGACTCCGAGGTCAGTACAGTTTCATTTTTGCGTCTCACTTACCTACCTTATCTTTTGAAAAAAAAGTTCTTCAAAGTCTTCAAAATGTGATTTTGAGTAACCTTAGTGTTATGCTGTGTTCGTTATTCTCGCGTCCAGGAGAGAAGCGTTAAAAGGAGACTAAATGGAGTCTCTGAGAAGGTTCAAATGGTACTTTAATTAAATGGCGTGGTAATGTTACAAGCAGAATATTGTTCAGTCAGAAAAACAGCTGTGTTCTGGCGAAGGAAAGAGGGCGAGAACCACTTATTCAGCTGTTAAATATCCTCTGCTGGCTCCTCCCCGTGTGCCGGTTGGCGCTGCTGGGAGCCGGTGTTGTGCCGTAGATTGAAGCCTTGCCGTAGATTGAAGCCCTGTTCGCGGGGACGCGCAAACGTGACGTCATCGCCTGTATTGAGCGTTCGTCTAGTTCAGGGGTGCCCAACCTTTTTTGAACCGAGAGCTACTTTTAAAGTTGCCAGTCTGCCGAGATCTACAAGTCCAAATAGAGAGGCGTAGCCATTACTGACAGCCTAATACCAGGTAAATACACACTTCTACTTGTATAGAACTGACCTTTGTACGATTAATACCTCATAAAATACTGCAGATCCTTTATCTCACCTCTTTCTAATCTACACACATACAAGTATTTAACTGAAGTTACACAACAGTGTTGTTGATACAGAGTTGGAGTTTATTCACACATCACATACTACCAAGGCCGGATTAGTACCTCCAGGGGCCCCTGGGCACTGAGCGCTCATGGGCCCCCCCCCCCCAACCCACGTACCAACAAGTAACACCACGCCTACTCAATCCTACCAACATGACCAATATTTAGAATTTTCAGTCAATCTGGCATGTCAAATCGCACACCTATTTGTCAAAAGCAGGGTCCTGAGAGACACAGGGAACTTCTGATGAACTCGAACCTTCACCCTGCTCTGTGACGTCCTCGTCAGGCTCGTCTTCATCTTTTTCCTCCTCTTCTACCCGCTGCTGCGTTAGCATGCTAGGTTCAAGGCTAACATTGCTCGCTAGCTCAACAACATCCTCCATGACCGCCGCCACTGTTCCTTGTGGTTGTTGCTGGCCTATTTCGTCACTTTTTGCTTTTTTGAAAAAGCAATTCATTGTTGGCAAATTTTTTAATGCAGCCGCCACTCTCTCTTCTTTTTCTTTCTTTTCGCAGCCCCGCTGGGCGTTTGGCTACCGGCACCATCCATGATTTCTGCTCACGTGACAAAATGTGACATGAGTGAGGGTGGGGCTGTGAGTCGGCTATACACCGCCGCCGCGTAGTAATAAAGTTGAGCGCATACATAGTGAGACCTACAGTACAGAGACGGTTTAGAAAATATATTAATTTGACCCTATAGAAAAGCTATGTTATTTATAGCGAAGAGTGAGTGTCATTTAAAACAATCTATGATGAGTGAGGTTGTGCCCGAAAAAGTAGCGGAAAAATAAACCTATTAAACTAACTATACAGTGGGGAAAGCCTTGGTAAAAAGGTGCGTTTTGAGGGCTTTTTTGAAAATGTCCAGGGTTGGGGCGCTGCGGATTTCGGGGGGGGAGAGTTCAGAGGGTAGTAGGTTTCAGTGTGCAACACTCCGTGTCATATCGCTACTAAATTCACCTCTATAGCAAATGGTATATTAGCCACATGCTAAATGCTAACCGGAGATGAAGGATTTTCAGAATAAAAGCTTAACTGGTTGTGCACAAGAACTTCTGGTTTTTCAGTATAAAACAGCATTTAAACTGACGGTATGTTTAAGGTACTTTATGCCATCAAAACATTGATTTGAATTTCTAACATTAGGCACAACACGTATTGAATTAAAGGCTAATGTCACAGTTCAAGCTGGGTCGTCCCTTTGGCAATCAAGCTGCAGTATTCCCCTCGCAGGTGTATAAACTGTTAATACAACCATTAGCATTATGCTAGGTGTGGCTGTAACTTAGTGAATGTGTCTGGTTGTGTGTTTGAGGTAGACTGGCAACAAATAGAAATGAATGAAAGCGAAGACAGTGAGTCTAATAGTTTGGTAAAGGTAAAACAGTAACATTAACAGTATAATGTAATGCCGAGAGACGGGAGTCGGAGACGGTGTATCGAAGGTATAAAGTTAGCTTTATTGAGCATCAGAAACACACATGTTGTCGGCTTGAAGCCCGGGAAATGAAGAAAGGAGTAGTGATGTATCGGTCGCGAACGAGCCGGCTCAAAGAGCCGGCTCTTTTAAGTGAACGACGGGAGCCGGCTCTCGCCCGCGAACGAGCCGTTTTTTGTTTTGTTTTTGCGGAGGGATCTAGATCGGCATGAAGGCACATTATGCAATGTGCACATTATCCCGCTTATAAAATCTTTGGCCACATTCTCAACAAAGTAACGACATGACTCCCAATATTAATTGAAATGCTTTTATGGATTTAGAAAATGATTTTATTGATTTAAAAAATAGCTTTATGTATTGATTTAAATTGACATGCATCCGCTAAGAAAAGTAGTCCGTTGTTACTGTTTGAACTAACGTAACAACGGCAGGAACGGCTTCGATAGTGTTTTTGAGGAGCTTTTTGATTTAAGCAATCATACAGGCGTACGGACCTCGGCGCAAGCGCCTCGGTCCTGCCGCAGTACTGTCGTACCAATAATGACGTTCAAGAACGGCCTCAAGTGTATGATTGCGATTCTATAACACCAACTATCATTGTAATCAACAATATCATAAAATAATTTCATAATGTGGGCTCATTTGCTCCCAAACCTACACTTTCTGCTTGAGTTAATCTCCGTCAGAAAGTAGTTCCTATAAAGTATAGTTCCCTTGGTAACGCTAGCCGATCAATCGAACACTCCTGCTTCCCCGCTTACAGTTATTGATATAATTATAGTAAATAATATATTATTAACCAATTTATTGAAAACAATTTATTTACAACAATTCTTGAATTAGGCTATTTATTTATTTGTTTACATATTTAACATTTTGGCTTCAGAATGAAGGTGGATGTTCATGCTGCCATTAAAAGTGCAATTTTTGAAACAGCTCTCCATGAACTCCATGCCAGACTTTTTTGCAGGTGGTGCTGTGGTGTTCACGGGTAGGTTATCGGAAGAGCTTTCCTCCAGTGGCCGTTTCATGGCGTGTCCCGGACCGGCAAAAAGCGCGTTGCTCCACATATTTCTGTTGTCCAGAGATGGAGCCCAGTAGCTGCGAACCGATGACTCATTTTTATGCCCGCTAACGGACATGATTTCTCTGGCCTCCAACCCTGCCTCCGCCAGCCGCTGTATGCAGGTGCTTCTGACGCAATGGTTTGTGTAAAGGCCCTGACACACCAACCCGATTTTGGGAGTCAGAGGCCGTCAGAGGCTGTCGGGCATTCGCGGCGCCGTAGTCAGGTTGGTGTGTCCCGCACCGTCGACCGTGACACGCCTTATTTGGACTGCCAGACCCGATGCATGGCCGATTCAACATGTTGAATCGGCCATGCATCGGGTCTGGCAGTCGGACCAAATAATCACTCTGATTGGCTGTTCAGCTAGCAAATCAGTGCATGAGAAGCGAAGCGGAAGTGAGGGACGTAAACAAACGATTTAAGAAGGCACACACAGACTGCTATTCATTTTCATCTCATCATGGCGATCTGGAATGATGCAAACGAAGACGTGCTCATCACCTTGATCCAGGAGAGGCCAGCTCTGTATGATATTACGGAGAAAATATACTCTTCTTCTTCTCTGTCTTCCGGTTGTTGCCTCTTTTGAATGACGAATACACACTACCGCCGCCTGCTGGTAAGGAGAGTTATTGCCACTCATGCACTGAAGTCGGTGCGGTGTGTTCCCGTGCGACACATGGCCAAAACGCAGGAGAACACGGCCGGCAACAGCCGACTTCAGCGTCAGCTAGTCCTCTGGTGACTGCTTGGTGTGTCAGGGCCTTAACGCGTAGCAGTGCCAGCCTCTTCACTAATGCGGGTCATCATGGACCCCAGGCTGTTCACCCCCAAGGGCTCCATGCTATACCACACCGCATCCTCAGGCTTCACCGACTTCCTAGGATGGTGGTAGAAAGCCTTTGCTGATTCGGGCATTTGCTTTCTTGTTCCAGTTTGAAAAGCAAACTGCAGGCAGTTTGCTTTTCGGCCCAACGGTATACCGTTTTTCTCAGACGCGGAGAGATACTGACTTGTTGTGAAAAGGCACGTTCTATTTGACCGTTGTTTGATCGTGGAATCAAACACGCCTATTGACCAATCAGAGAGCTTGCTCACACCTATGTGTTATAGAATACAGATTTGAAAACATCGTTGCTTGCTTTAAAAGTAGCACAATTCATTGGAAAGTATCTAGATATCCCTGCCCTAAAGTAACTTGCAACTGAATATGTGTCGCCGTTTGATGTCTATGTCTGGACCGCTGCGTAAAAATGAGGGTTTGTGGTGCCCCATTACTTCTCTTCTTACTTCTATAACAATAAAACACGGAGGACGGAGATCTCTTTTTCTCCCCCTCTTCTGATCTTAAAGCACGCTCCCCTCTCCTGCAGGGGGGCGTGGTCAGCTGCAGCTCACAGAATCAGCCTCCTGCAAAAACAGCGCTGGAAAGAGCGAAATGAGGCATGGCTAAAATGCAGGATCTTTTTGGTATTTTGAAAAAAAAACTATATTTATATACTTTATATAGGTCGATACAGTAGCCCCTTTTTAAAATAGTTTGTATAGGTGTTGCTATCTGTTTTGTGTAGCGTGGTTCTACAAGCAAGTCAATGCATTCATTGGGTGGTATCAGAGAGTTACACGGGTCTGTAAATGCAATGAAAACAATTGTCCACAGCAAATCATTTATATTAAACATGTAATTTTTACTTTTGAATACTTCAGTACAAAGGATGTATTGAATAATTTAAGTGATATATGTGTACACATATAAATCATTAGTCAAAACAGGGCTACATTTGATTTAATTAAAAGGTATAAATGTGGTAAACTGAAGAGCCGTTTGGGAGCCGAAAGAGCCGGCTCTTCTTGGTGAGCCGAGCCAAATGATCCGGCTCACCAAGAAGAGCCGGAATTCCCATCACTAGAAAGCAGTGGCGAGCCACCCCCCCCCCCTTCCCTCGAAAGAAAAGAAGAGATATTACGTCACAGCCAGTGGCGTTTCTATATGTACAAAAGTGGTGGGGCACAACAAACTTTTTGACCTAAATCAAAATATAATATTATATATATATATTTCAAAAGCCTCTTTAGTCTGATGCTTCAATTAATTTTAAACAGACAGTTCAACAGAAGGATACCCAAGAAATGTAATTTTATCATTTAAATATTGAATTGTTCTCTCTTAGTAAGACCCATTTTCAATAAAATTGTGGTCTTACCTTGACTTGAAGATGAAGTCCATTTGTCTATCCTTCTGGACAAAAATCTCTATTACTTTTTTGTAAAAGTCCTCCTTATCTTCTTGTAGAAAACTGTAGAAATCTAAATGATGGATTTATGATTCGAAAATTATAAAAGTAGGGTAGACATGTGGATATTATCCGGCTGAACAAAACATTTATCTAACAGCTACGTTTCCCACAGATCTTATTTTGAGCTATTTTCTAAAATTCTATGGAGAAATCTCATTGCTTTTTTGTGGAGGGAAGCCATGCGCAGCTTACTTCCTGGTTTTAGGACGCGTCTCTCTCCTCCTCTTCACCTGCTCTTCACACACCACACTTTTCGCGGCACACGTACTTACAGCCAATCAGCTCTGAATTATGTGAGATGACGTATGATGGGGATGGCAGCTCAGTGCCCCTATGGTCATTATTTTTTGCCACACACATTAAATGGGAAAATACTCTGAGCATGCGCAGTGTAGTTTTTACAGTCACCGTTCACTTAGACCAGGGATGGGAAAATGGCGGACCACGGGCCGCATGCGGCCCCCACCTCCTCTTTTTGCGGCCCTCAGATTAATTTATAAACAACGTAATTAATAAAAAAAATATATATATTATATTTTTTTAATTTTTTTTACTTGTAGTACTGATACCGTCCACTAGACTCCTAGTTACGTCGCGAGCTGCGTAGATGATAATAATCTGTGACGCATTTATGTGTATTGTGTTTGTTTCCCGGGGAAAACCTCACAAGAAACACCGGCTGTTGTTATGCAACACACTCTCACTCCCTAAGCGTCCAATAGCGACGTTTGGTCAGTGTCCGTGGCGTCCAATTGTGACACTCCTAGGCTCCTTCAGCGTCATAAAGGGATGCAAATAGCTTTCAACTGATTGCAATGTATTCCCATCTGCGTCGGGATTTGACGCTCATGGAAGCACGGCATTCGTTTGTGTCGGCTGTCCTTAAAGGTAATGTGAGCGTCCATTCCCAGGAGTAAAGGATGGCAGAAGACACTACACTACCCAGAATCCCCAGCAATCGTTTGGACTACGCCATGTGCTCTGTTTGACAAACCCCGTGATAGTCCTCAAGCTCTGTGATTGGAGAGTGTGCTCCGAGGGTTAAGCCGATTCTCGAACAGCACTTGAAATGGGATGGAACCACGGCAGACTGTCCAAAACTGGATTTGAACGGGTCCACCGCGTCCCCCCTCCCCCACCCCGTCCCCAGAACTACACATGCTGGCTATTCTGTTTCGCAACATGTTCTCTATGGCACGTCTCTACTGGGAGTTGTAGTTTTAAAAGACGTTTTCGTATTTCCCATAATAAGAAGTTGCCAGTATTAAACTGTGTACATCCCTGGAGGTTTAGGGGACAGGAAACACTCACATTTAAAACATATAATTAATAAATGGGTGAAAATTGCTTGTGCCTATTATGGGCAGTATTAATATATATACCCACATGCCAGCTAAGGTCAGAAGAGCTTTATTTAACAGCTGGTCTTATGTGTGTGACCCCTGTGATAACATTACATTACATTCATTGATAAGCCTGAAACATGCACTTGTCAAGGTTCAGAGGCACATTTTGCAAATATGGCAGTAGCCATCGATCAGCTTAAGATAAGATATACTTTATTGATCCAAAGTTGGAACATTTGCGTTACATCAGCATGTGTAACAGTTAAATATGCAGTTGTGTTTATTTGAAAATCATTTAGTATAATCACACAAATTCTGTGTTTTATATTCAACAACAATTAATAATAAAAATAATTAAATTCAATAACATGCTTTAACCACCAGGTGTCCCTTTATATCAGCTGTGCACCTTTATGGTGTAAATACAGCCTGTCTACCAATTGGATCAAATATAAAAGTGAGCCGAATTAGTGTTGATACTGCAAGGAGACGTATTGTGTGAAAAGAAATGTAAGATGTTGTTTAATGGCTGATATATTTATGATCCACGTCACGATTTCAGTTCCTCATGTTTGTCTTCTCATTTGTCTTCTTATAAATACAGAACTATGGCAGATATGTAATATGTAATGCAGCCGAACCGTGTATTACAATGCCGTTATGTGATGACTTTCAAAGAGAAAAGCAAGCACACTCGGAATAAAGTATTATTATTATTTTTTTTAAATGTTTTCGGTCTGTTTCCGGTATTTGTTAATGACGATGTGCTGTGAGATGTGAGACTGGAATTGCACAGGGGGAAAATAACGTAGGCTATCTTTAGATGCGGATTTTGTTAAACTAATATGTTTAGGCTGTGGACCAACACTATACATTGACGGGGAAGGGGGTAGCAATAAAGATAACACCATTAAACAGTTACACAACATAACAGAAATAATATCGATAGCAGCGTCCCTAGCAACCACCTTGGTAACAATGAAAACGTCGCGATTTCCTGAAGTAATCTTCGTAATAACTAGCAAACTAAAGATCATGTACATCCACTGCACACATAATCTGAAATAACAACTCATATTTCTCGCATCAAATGACATCAAAACGCATTTTAATGGCCAAACTAACTTTAAAATAGGCATTTTCCACCTAGAATAAAACGAAGTTCGGCCATGTTTTCTTTTTCTGCAGGGAGAAATTTGAAGATCATGTGACATAGACGCCAGCCATCGGAATGAATGGTGAAAAAAACGGGGTTTGTCAAACAGAGCACATGGTGTAGTCCAAACGATAGCTGGGGATTCTGGGTAGTGTAGTCTTCTGCCATCCTTTACTCAGAAAAGATATTTGTTTCTCCGAATCGAAGGGGAAAAATACAAAAGCATTGCACACAATTTAAACCAATCAATGTTGTGTAATTAACAAGGATAATCTGGTGTTTTTTAGTCGATGAGTAGTGCAGATATCACTGTAACATCAATCGACAGTAAGAGGAATACTTACTTCCGGGTGTACAATTCTCCGTTATCCAATGGGAATGGACGCTCACATTGCCTTTAAGGGCAGCCGACATAAACGAATGCCGTGCTTCCATGAGCGTCAAATCCCGACGCAGATGGGAATACATTGCAATCAGTTGAAAGCTATTTGCGTCCCTTTATGACGCTGAAGGAGCCTAGGAGCGTCACAATTGGACGCCACGGACACTGACCAAACGTCGCTATTGGACGCTTAGGGAGTGAGAGTGTGTTGTGTTATGCCTGCTGTGACATTAAGTTGCCTCTTGTAATTATGCCGTCACCAGCTTCAAAGTTGTTTTTATCATCTGAATTTGGCGAAACAAGTTTAGTATTCTTAAAACCAAGACTTTGTTTATTTGAAATCAGATGAAAACAAACTGTCACGGACCCTGCCGTGTTATCTATGATTACTACGCTTTTCATTCATAATTTCAGCGGGAGGGAGGGGGAGCGGCGCTGAGGAACAGCAGAGTGCGGGCTGACGGGTGTCTGTGTTGACGTTCCCCTTATTGTGGAATAAGGGGAATGCAGAGACAGGCTACAAGTGTTTTAGGTTCAAGTTTTAATAACCTGTTCAATACAAACATGCCACTTGTAAAAATTAAATAACATTTCTGTGAACTGATATTTGTCTAGTGAGCTTATTAGAGGATGTTCCCTTTGATTGTAAAATGTCAATGAAGATGTCAGACTCAGTATATTTGTTAATAATTACATACAACACATGGAATTTTTGTGTGTGTGTTCCAAGTGAATCTGAGGCCCCCTGGTGGCCAGTACATCAATGATGTGGCCCCCACCACCATCAAAGTTGCCCATCCCTGACTTAGACAGTGAGAGGGAGGGGCAGGATCGGGTTTTGTCCCACATGGCTCTAAACAGCTCAATAGGCACACACTATAGACACTAATTAGAAGAACACATACTAAAACAGCAATGTAAAGACGAATCAGATGATTAAACATGATCTTAAAATATATTTTATATATATTTGAATTTATTTTTTGCATTTTGTTGTAATCATTATTTTAATACTTTCTGCTGACACTAGGCTGTGCCCCACCTGCCCCAAATGACCAGTCGCCACTGGTCACAGCGTAGGCTATACTTCAGCGGAATATAAAAACAGCGGCCCTCTACCACACAAAACAACACCATTTATATAAACACCTATCATGACAGGTCACCCACAGCCAAGTAACAATTACAAATGAATTAAGTCGGCACGGTGGCCCGCATTGAAAATGACTTAGGCCTACCTTTGATGATCAAATCACTTAAACACAAAGTCCATCCTCCTGTTTGAATGAAGCACTTGCGGTCATTCAGCTGATCCTTTGCCACTCCAGTTTATCATTGTAGGCTTGAAAATGACTCGGTTAATAATTTCGCAACGATGTCATCACTATCACTGACATGAGCCATCATGAACGAATTTATGCTAATCATAAATAATAAAAGTAGGGTAGACATGTGGATATTATCCGGCTGAACAAAACGTGCATTTATCTAACAGGTTCGTTTTCCACAGACCTTATTTCGAGCTATTTTCCAATATCCTATGGAGAAATCCCATTGCTCTTTTGTCGAGGGAATCCGAGCGAAGCTTACTTCCGGGTTTTAGGACGCGTCACTGCACCACTTGCATAGACCTCACAGCGGGCGGAACTTGTCATAAAGTCCGCGAAAATAAAGCCCGCCCATTTAGAGGGAAGATATGATTGGTCAATTGTACTGTCAGTTGACATTACTCTCTCGTTGAGTTACTATAGCAAGCTCTCCCTTCTTCACATAACTCGCAGAGACAGCATTTAACCCTTCACATTCCAACAGAAACTGAACAGGCAGATTCGAAGGATTTATTTCCTTGGAAATATTCTTTTAAATACAATTAAATCAAGTTATTTTGGTAAAACGAATGAAAAATGTAATAACAAAGAAATATAAAAAATAATATTTAAAAAAAAATGTTTCTTTTTTAATGTTTTCAAATATTATTTTTTTAGAATATCTTAGGCCCTCACAGAGCTAAGAGGGCCCTGACGGCTCGCCACTGCTAGAAAGGAGGGCTGCAGTCGAATAGTGCAAAGATCAGCTCCTAAATTCTAACCCTATCGTGTATTCCTTGACCTCTGAGTGAAACGTCACGGGGTTAAGGGATAGTGGACAGGAGAATTCAAAAGGACTTAGGAGAAGAGACTTTAGAGAATCCGAATGCACTTTCACTATCCGACGTGTTTATGATGCGCCAGCGGACGTCATGAATGTGCGTCTGCTGCTGTGGGGGAACTATGGAAACTACAGTTTTCTATACAGCGGACTACAACATGGATGTTTAATAAGAACGAGGGACTACTGTAAACTCATCTAGAGACTCTGCACCGTGCTCTGATGCTGCTGCTTTGCTTTATGAACGTGGACAACAGAGAAACATATTCTTCATGACCAAAGTTGGAATTGAAATAAAAAAGGAAAGTGAAACTTATGCTCGTCACCCTCTCCCTCCGGTCCACATTAATACCAATGATCCCAATACGTATGATTGTATGAACTAAAGATCTTAAAATCAATACAAATGTATTTATTATAAACGTTAGTCCTTAACATCTATCACTGTGTATATCACCATTCAAACATCTTTTAAAAGTTGAACAAACTCCACACAGCTCAGTAAAGACTGTGAAATGTTGACTTTATTTGATAATTTCAGTAAAAACTAACGTTCATATTTCTCTTTTTGATTATAATACTGATGAACGTTCAAAACAAAGCACTTTGGCAACTTACCACCTATGTTTTAAAATGCTTAATAAGCACCGTAACTTTCATGATATAATTTCTCGGTCATAATCGG
Source organism: Pseudochaenichthys georgianus (assembly GCF_902827115.2). Taxonomy (NCBI): domain Eukaryota; kingdom Metazoa; phylum Chordata; class Actinopteri; order Perciformes; family Channichthyidae; genus Pseudochaenichthys; species Pseudochaenichthys georgianus. The sequence continues at coordinate 18,507,584 of NC_047524.1, read as the reverse complement.
TTGTTTCCGTGAACGGCTGACTGTTGAGTGACGGCAAATGCTGCGGCTGCAAGGCATTGTGGGGCAGCATTTTCGCTTCTCCTGTTGGTTAGCGAGGTCCATTGGTTCCTAAGCTAAAGGAGGTTATAAAGGAAGTTTGAAACCTCCTTTCCTATCATTCTCATCATTCTAGAGAATTCGAACTGCACTTATCATGGCTGCCACTGAGGGACTTCCGGGTCATTTCACTCCTTTAGGAAGGTTCCTAAGCTAAATGGACTATTCGACTTCAGCCGAGGTCACACACACACAGTACGTACAGTCAACATATATGTCCGTGCGGAACAATACCCCCAACCCGTAGTTCCATGAGTGAATTATGTCAATCACTACACATAACAAGCCCCCCCAGAATTCAACCATGGACACAATCCTCACGTCCAGGAGGAAGCACCACAGGGGCCGAGGAGGGCGGGGCCGCAGGCGAGGGCCGGGGCAGGGGGGCCGGGGCAGGGGGGCCCCAACTGTGTGTGTTGTTCCTTGGTTCAACTGTTCATAGTGCCAAGTGATATATTAAGATAAGGACTGCCATGCCTGACGTCGCACATATTGCACCCTCGGTGAGCGGAGCGAGGTACGTTACAGGGATTGTATTACAAGTGTTTGTTTGATCCGTGAATATATATTTGTGATTTAATCAATGATTTGTACTTGTTCTATGTCTGTATATATTTTAGTTTTCACGATGATTGAAAGACCATTAAAGAAACTACATCCGTCGAGACTCTGCTGTGATTATTGCCGAGGGCAGCTACAGTGAAAACTCGACTGCACGAGCCATTCACCATGTCGTGCCGGCTCAGCCAGCGGATACGAGATCATCTGACGTCCTGCACGTCAATGTACGGAGGCCAATGCTGCAGTAGGAAACTTTGGCTGACTAAAAGTTAAAGCCAATTATAAATATAAGAAAATAGTCAATGTTAAGGTGGTAAATCGATTTAAAGCTGTCTGCTAAGCTAATTCATTGTATGCACAATTAATGAGCTCAAGAACAGCCATATCATATCGTGCAAAAATACAGTCGTAAAGCAGAGAGCTATATAGTTAAAGAGGGCCCTTAACCATCTATGTCATTTCATGAGAACTTAATTCCCGAACGTGTAATAATGTTTAAAGGGTAAAAATTGTCTGACTGTAGAGCATTAGCAGTACTATTGTTTGTGACATTTTGTATCATTCACGTTTTGCTCATCTTAGCGTGTCCAAGTGTAAATGTCTGATGTGAGTGATATATAGTTAAAGGTAAAGTTAAAGTCACCATTCACTTAAATTGAGTTTAGACATAAAACACTGTAAGACTATAGTTAAAGCACAAACAGAGGAAAAAGGGCAACAAAATGTGACTACCTGCTAAAGAAACAGACAAACCCCCAGAGACACAAGTCAGGTCCAGCTCTCGTGAACGAAGTCTAACACAAAAAGCCCTGGAGTTGCAAGAAAATTAAGCTAAGAAAAACGAAAAGGCATTCAATAAAGCCTACGACTCTTGGAAGCAGACAGCAAGAGAGGTTAGACTAAGACTGAAAGATTTCTGGTCAGCTGAAGACCTAAATAGATGCACAGAGGACACAGAATCCAAATATGTCATAGTACACATAGAAACAGACAAAAGACCTGCAGAGACATCAGGCAAATATTCTGCTGCCACAGGAGAACATAGTAAGGAGATCCACAAAGTTATGTCCCATGCACTGACACAGCATACTTCTGCCACCTCTAGCATTGTTCCAGTTCTGGTGTCGTCAACAATGGATCCAGATAGAGAAATTCTCACTTATGCCCTACTGGACACACAAAGTGATTCAACCTTCATTTTGGAAGATTTAGTTACTGAACTAGACGTGGACACTCAACCAGTGCAGCTGAAACTCAGTACAATGACAGCGGCTAACACAGTCATTGCAAGTAAGACTGCCAGTGGTCTTCAAGTTCGGGGACTCAACTCTGAAGCCTATGTCAAACTACAGCAGACCTACACACAAGACTTCATACCAGTTGAAAGGTCTCATATCCCCACTAAAAGAACAGCACTCCAATGGCCTCATCTCAAACACTGAGCAAACAAGCTACCACCACTTCAAGACTACGAGGTAGGATTGCTAATTGGTTATGACTGCCCATCAGTGTTGGCTCCCTTGGAAGTTGTCACAGGAGGCGAAAAAACGAACCTTTCGCACAAAGAACCGTGCTTGGATGGAGCATCATTGGCTCAGCCAATCCCCATTTGGATAGACAGAGACACCAAAGCTTCGTACATCGAGTCACAGTGACAGAGATGCCATCACCATCAGCCACCGACGTGCTGAAAGTCTTGGAATCAGACTTCAATGAAAAATGCTACGAAGACAAGATGATGTTCGCTTCATGCAACTCCTTAGTGACAACATTAGACAGAAGGAAGACGGACACTACGAGATGCCTCTTCCTTTCAAGGACATTAGTCCACCATCACTACCAAACAATAAGAAGCTGGTGACTATCTGGCTGCAACACCTTAAGAAAAAGTTAAAAGCCAACAAAAACTATTACGATCATTATACTGCCTTCATGAAAGAAATAATTAGCAAAGGCAATGCAGAGCTAGCGTCCACAGCTCCCGAAGGAGAGACAGTTTGGTACATTCCTCATCACGGGGTATACCACCCCAAGAAGCCAGGCAAACTAAGAGTTGTTTTCGACTGTTCAGCAAAGTTTAGCGGTATCTCTCTAAACGATACTCTACTCACAGGTCCCGACCTAATCAACTCACTGGTGGGAGTCCTTTGTCGCTTTAGAAGGGAAGCAGTGGCAGTGATCTGTGACATCGAAAGGATGTTTCACCAATTCCACGTCTCACCTGAAGCCCGCAACTACCTGAGGTTCCTTTGGTGGGAGGGCAGACAGCTGGAAACAGAACCGCAAGAGTATAGAATGACAGTCCACCTCTTTGGTGCCTCCTCATCCCCTGGATGCGCCAACTTTGGACTTAAATACCTGGCTCAGCACCACAAAAGTGACTACCCGTTAGCATCAGCTTTCATCGAGAAGAACTTTTACGTGCACGATGGGCTAACCAGTGTTCCATCAGTCGAAGAGGCAAAAGGACTGATAGTCCAAGCGCAGGAACTGTGCAAAAATGCAGGCTTACGTCTTCACAAGTTCAACTCAAATCAAAAGGAACTGTCCTGCATAGCCCCCTTAGACAGAGCAGTAACCACTAACCCTCTCAATCTTAACCCTGATGCAACAACAGAAGGACACATTCTTGGCATTCAGTGGTCAATGGAAAACGACACGTTCAGCTTCAACATCGAACCAAAGGACCAGCCACCAACCCGCCGTGGCCTTCTGTCAGTCGTTGCCTCTCTTTACGACCCACTCGGTTTTGTTTCTCCCTTCGCCTTGACGGGAAAGTGCATTTTGCAAGAGCTGTGCCGCAGAGGCATCGGATGGGATGATCCACTTCCTGAGAACTTACGTTCACGGTGGGAGGAGTGGAAGAACGGTCTTCAAAGACTAAAGGAAGTCACTATACCCAGATGCTACCACCCTCAAGACTTTGGTAAAATTGTGAGAGTAGAACTGCACCACTTCTCAGATGCTAGCAATGTCGGATACGGTGCATGTTCCTACCTCAGGTACAAGAATGACAAAGACGAAATCCATTGCAGCCTCGTAATGTCAAAGGCAAGAGTCGCACCTACTAAGATCACCAGCATTCCCAGACTTGAACTCTCAGCCGCGGTCACCTCAGCCAGGATGAGCGTTTTGTTGAAGACTGAGCTTGAGAAGAAAATTGACGAAGAATACTTCTGGACTGACTCTCAGGTGGTGCTTGCATACATCAACAACGAAGCAAGAAGGTTTCATGTGTTCGTTGCAAATCGTGTTCAACTGATACACAAGCAACCCAGTGGCACTACGTTGATACAACACAAAACCCAGCTGACCATGCCTCCAGAGGTCTTCATGCAGCGGACATCACTTCAACTATCTGGTTATTACGGCCTACGTTTTTATGGGAACAGTAGGCCCTTCCATCACCTACCCCTTCAACTGAGCTGCTAGTTGGTGATCCAGAAGTTAAATCGATTTAAGCATTCGCAACTCAAGTCAGCGAGCAGCAGGACGTTCTAAGTCGCCTGAGTCGGTTCTCTTCATGGACTACGCTCGTTAAGGTGGTTGCAAGAATCAAGAGACTAGGGTCCAAGCAAAAACACGGCAACCTTGTGACAGTCGAAGAACGTAGGAGGGCCATTGAAGCGGTGATTAGGCTCGTCCAGCAGCAAGCTTTCTCAAAAGAGATAAAGGCATTTCAAAAGGATGTTCAAGGAGACGGTGTCCCAAGTTCAAGTCCTCTTCTTCGTCTGGACCCCATCCTGAACGGAGAACTCCTCTGCGTTGGAGGAAGACTTGGAAAGTCAACTCTTAGTCAAGAACTAAAGCACCCCATCATACTCCCGAAAGACAGCCACATCACCAAGCTGATTCTGTCTCACTACCACGTCCAGATCTGACATCAGGGCCGAGGTCAAACCTTAATGGAAATCAGAGCTAATGGATTGTGGGCTATTGGTGGGAGCAAATTAGTTGCCAAATTGATACACAGATGCGTGCAATGCCGGAAGCTCAGAAGACTAGCTGGGGAGCAACGAATGTCCGAACTGCCCAAAGAACGTGTCGAAGCTTCGGCTCCTTTCACATCTTGTGGTATGGACTGCTTTGGCCCATTTGTAATCAAGCGGGGCCGTAAAGAGTGCAAGAGGTACGGCCTCATCTTTACATGTCTGTCCTCTCGAGCAGTTCATATTGAAATGCTTGAAGATCTGTCCACGGACGCCTTCATTAACGCCTTAAGGTGCTTCATTAGTCTAAGACAGGGGTCTCCAACCTTTCTCCACCTGAGAGCTACTTTGAAAAAATGAAAGTGGCCAAGAGCTACTTGCATCGCATCGCTTACATTTATTCACATAGCACTCATCAGTTGAATTAAGCTACTTTTGTGTGAAATTACAATACCTAAAGCTTATCTAAAATCTTAACTTCACATCAAGGTCCAAGAAAATGACAATTTCTCACATATTAATATGGACAACATAGTAAGTACATCACTGAAGATTCACATAAATGTCCAAGAGCAAATTAAAATGTTTTCACTTCTTATTATGGCCCACATACTGTAGTAAATACATCGCCTTAATCACCACCTTGCAATCATCTTATGGCACAGTAAAATAAGTGCATTCACTCTTTTATACAGTTAGTGAGATGACTGGCGCTGCATGGAGTCTACCATATGCTGGACCCACTTAGGTTCACTCTAATAGAGTCATTCATGTTCATCAGTCGGTCTTGTTCTGTATTTTGATTTCATGACATTCATGCCAGAAAAAGCTGCTTCACAAAGGGATGTATACAGAACCAAATAAAGCAGACATGTTCAGTGCTGCTTGGTGAATGTTCTTATAGTTTTCTGGGCGTACAAGGCTCCAGAAATGTTGTGAGTTTTGCTGAGACTTAAGCTGAACATGATTTTGGAGATTTATAACCTCCATCTCCATCTCCACAGGATTGACACTGAACAGTGCAGCCATCTTTTCTTCTTCTTCTTCTTCTTCTTCTTCTTCTTCTTCTTCTTCTTCTTCTTCTTCTTCTTCTTCTTCTTCTTCTTCTTCTTCTTCTTCTTCTTCTTCTTCTTCTTCGTGTTGACATGAAATTATAAACCATAATTAATCAATTGTATAGGTCTAGCCTCCCTATATCTGTGTGTGACATTTTTCCATCCTCAAAAACAAAAAACTAATACTTCTGCAGTCTAGCTGCAGCTTCAAGCAACGGTCTTCTGTTAAAAAAAGGACACTGAATGTCTTGAATGAGGCATCACACACAGGACTTAAGTCTGAACACAGCAGACAACAGGAGTATTTACAACAGCATTATAAAAACAAAAATACTGCATGTGGGTGCACACTTACATTCTCTGTCTTACTGTTACATGAATCCCATGAATGTATGAGATTAAGTTAGCTTCATCATCTCAATCAGTGATTAAGTGAATAATAAAGTTTCTATCAGGTCACTATCAGCCTGTCCCTCTTATTAGTAGTTATTTTTCAGGGGGGGGGCGGGGTTTGGAGGAACGGAGAGGAGACGGTGATTGTGGAAGCTTTCCTCCTGCCTTCACAAACTTTACACGCGTATTTATCAACTGAAAATAGCAAGAGGACATTCATCCAAGACTTGATTGAATCCACCAAAAACCTGACATTACGATAACGAGTGTTTTTCAAAAACACAAATCCCTCCCTGTGTGTCTGAGCCGCAGCGACGCGGACTGATTCAGAGCGGGTCATTCTGCCGTTGGTCCTGACTGGTGCTGCTGGGGCAAGCAGACTGCTCCATGTGTGGTGTCGCTGTGCCGCTGTCGCATCTGCTCCTTGATCTCTGCGTCACGGACCAATTTTATATTTGTGTGACAGAAACAATTCTAAAATAAAAACACTTTATTGTCCGGCCACGGCCGAAAAATCAAGAAGCAACGTTACTACGCTATAATCGATAATCGAGCGGCGAGCTACTGAAAAGCTGCCACCTCTAGCATTGTTCCAGTTCTGGTGTCGTCAACAATGGATCCAGATAGAGAAATTCTCACTTATGCCCTACTGGACACACAAAGTGATTCAACCTTCATTTTGGAAGATTTAGTTACTGAACTAGACGTGGACACTCAACCAGTGCAGCTGAAACTCAGTACAATGACAGCGGCTAACACAGTCATTGCAAGTAAGACTGCCAGTGGTCTTCAAGTTCGGGGACTCAACTCTGAAGCCTATGTCAAACTACAGCAGACCTACACACAAGACTTCATACCAGTTGAAAGGTCTCATATCCCCACTAAAAGAACAGCACTCCAATGGCCTCATCTCAAACACTGAGCAAACAAGCTACCACCACTTCAAGACTACGAGGTAGGATTGCTAATTGGTTATGACTGCCCATCAGTGTTGGCTCCCTTGGAAGTTGTCACAGGAGGCGAAAAAACGAACCTTTCGCACAAAGAACCGTGCTTGGATGGAGCATCATTGGCTCAGCCAATCCCCATTTGGATAGACAGAGACACCAAAGCTTCGTACATCGAGTCACAGTGACAGAGATGCCATCACCATCAGCCACCGACGTGCTGAAAGTCTTGGAATCAGACTTCAATGAAAAATGCTACGAAGACAAGTATGTGTCCCAAGATGATGTTCGCTTCATGCAACTCCTTAGTGACAACATTAGACAGAAGGAAGACGGACACTACGAGATGCCTCTTCCTTTCAAGGACATTAGTCCACCATCACTACCAAACAATAAGAAGCTGGTGACTATCTGGCTGCAACACCTTAAGAAAAAGTTAAAAGCCAACAAAAACTATTACGATCATTATACTGCCTTCATGAAAGAAATAATTAGCAAAGGCAATGCAGAGCTAGCGTCCACAGCTCCCGAAGGAGAGACAGTTTGGTACATTCCTCATCACGGGGTATACCACCCCAAGAAGCCAGGCAAACTAAGAGTTGTTTTCGACTGTTCAGCAAAGTTTAGCGGTATCTCTCTAAACGATACTCTACTCACAGGTCCCGACCTAATCAACTCACTGGTGGGAGTCCTTTGTCGCTTTAGAAGGGAAGCAGTGGCAGTGATCTGTGACATCGAAAGGATGTTTCACCAATTCCACGTCTCACCTGAAGCCCGCAACTACCTGAGGTTCCTTTGGTGGGAGGGCAGACAGCTGGAAACAGAACCGCAAGAGTATAGAATGACAGTCCACCTCTTTGGTGCCTCCTCATCCCCTGGATGCGCCAACTTTGGACTTAAATACCTGGCTCAGCACCACAAAAGTGACTACCCGTTAGCATCAGCTTTCATCGAGAAGAACTTTTACGTGCACGATGGGCTAACCAGTGTTCCATCAGTCGAAGAGGCAAAAGGACTGATAGTCCAAGCGCAGGAACTGTGCAAAAATGCAGGCTTACGTCTTCACAAGTTCAACTCAAATCAAAAGGAACTGTCCTGCATAGCCCCCTTAGACAGAGCAGTAACCACTAACCCTCTCAATCTTAACCCTGATGCAACAACAGAAGGACACATTCTTGGCATTCAGTGGTCAATGGAAAACGACACGTTCAGCTTCAACATCGAACCAAAGGACCAGCCACCAACCCGCCGTGGCCTTCTGTCAGTCGTTGCCTCTCTTTACGACCCACTCGGTTTTGTTTCTCCCTTCGCCTTGACGGGAAAGTGCATTCTGCAAGAGCTGTGCCGCAGAGGCATCGGATGGGATGATCCACTTCCTGAGAACTTACGTTCACGGTGGGAGGAGTGGAAGAACGGTCTTCAAAGACTAAAGGAAGTCACTATACCCAGATGCTACCACCCTCAAGACTTTGGTAAAATTGTGAGAGTAGAACTGCACCACTTCTCAGATGCTAGCAATGTCGGATACGGTGCATGTTCCTACCTCAGGTACAAGAATGACAAAGACGAAATCCATTGCAGCCTCGTAATGTCAAAGGCAAGAGTCGCACCTACTAAGATCACCAGCATTCCCAGACTTGAACTCTCAGCCGCGGTCACCTCAGCCAGGATGAGCGTTTTGTTGAAGACTGAGCTTGAGAAGAAAATTGACGAAGAATACTTCTGGACTGACTCTCAGGTGGTGCTTGCATACATCAACAACGAAGCAAGAAGGTTTCATGTGTTCGTTGCAAATCGTGTTCAACTGATACACAAGCAACCCAGTGGCACTACGTTGATACAACACAAAACCCAGCTGACCATGCCTCCAGAGGTCTTCATGCAGCGGACATCACTTCAACTATCTGGTTATTACGGCCTACGTTTTTATGGGAACAGTAGGCCCTTCCATCACCTACCCCTTCAACTGAGCTGCTAGTTGGTGATCCAGAAGTTAAATCGATTTAAGCATTCGCAACTCAAGTCAGCGAGCAGCAGGACGTTCTAAGTCGCCTGAGTCGGTTCTCTTCATGGACTACGCTCGTTAAGGTGGTTGCAAGAATCAAGAGACTAGGGTCCAAGCAAAAACACGGCAACCTTGTGACAGTCGAAGAACGTAGGAGGGCCATTGAAGCGGTGATTAGGCTCGTCCAGCAGCAAGCTTTCTCAAAAGAGATAAAGGCATTTCAAAAGGATGTTCAAGGAGACAGTGTCCCAAGTTCAAGTCCTCTTCTTCGTCTGGACCCCATCCTGAACGGAGAACTCCTCTGCGTTGGAGGAAGACTTGGAAAGTCAACCCTTAGTCAAGAACTAAAGCACCCCATCATACTCCCGAAAGACAGCCACATCACCAAGCTGATTCTGTCTCACTACCACGTCCAGATCTGACATCAGGGCCGAGGTCAAACCTTAATGGAAATCAGAGCTAATGGATTGTGGGCTATTGGTGGGAGCAAATTAGTTGCCAAATTGATACACAGATGCGTGCAATGCCGGAAGCTCAGAAGACTAGCTGGGGAGCAACGAATGTCCGAACTGCCCAAAGAACGTGTCGAAGCTTCGGCTCCTTTCACATCTTGTGGTATGGACTGCTTTGGCCCATTTGTAATCAAGCGGGGCCGTAAAGAGTGCAAGAGGTACGGCCTCATCTTTACATGTCTGTCCTCTCGAGCAGTTCATATTGAAATGCTTGAAGATCTGTCCACGGACGCCTTCATTAACGCCTTAAGGTGCTTCATTAGTCTAAGACAGGGGTCTCCAACCTTTCTCCACCTGAGAGCTACTTTGAAAAAATGAAAGTGGCCAAGAGCTACTTGCATCGCATCGCTTACATTTATTCACATAGCACTCATCAGTTGGAATTAAGCTACTTTTGTGTGAAATTACAATACCTAAAGCTTATCTAAAATCTTAACTTCACATCAAGGTCCAAGAAAATGACAATTTCTCACATATTAATATGGACAACATAGTAAGTACATCACTGAAGATTCACATAAATGTCCAAGAGCAAATTAAAATGTTTTCACTTCTTATTATGGCCCACATACTGTAGTAAATACATCGCCTTAATCACCACCTTGCAATCATCTTATGGCACAGTAAAATAAGTGCATTCACTCTTTTATACAGTTAGTGAGATGACTGGCGCTGCATGGAGTCTACCATATGCTGGACCCACTTAGGTTCACTCTAATAGAGTCATTCATGTTCATCAGTCGGTCTTGTTCTGTATTTTGATTTCATGACATTCATGCCAGAAAAAGCTGCTTCACAAAGGGATGTATACAGAACCAAATAAAGCAGACATGTTCAGTGCTGCTTGGTGAATGTTCTTATAGTTTTCTGGGCGTACAAGGCTCCAGAAATGTTGTGAGTTTTGCTGAGACTTAAGCTGAACATGATTTTGGAGATTTATAACCTCCATCTCCATCTCCACAGGATTGACACTGAACAGTGCAGCCATCTTTTCTTCTTCTTCTTCTTCTTCTTCTTCTTCTTCTTCTTGCCTTCTTCCTTCTTCTTCTTCTTCTTCTCTTCTTCTTCTTCTCTTCTTCGTGGTTGACATGAAATTATAAAACCATAATTAATCAATTGTATAGGTTCTAGCCTCCTAATTATCGTGTGTGGGGGGAACATTTTTCCATCGCTCAAAAACAAAAAACTAATACTTCGTAGTCTAGCTGCAGCTTCAAGCAACGGTCTTCTGTTAAAAAAAGGAACACTGAATGTCTTGAATGAGGCATCACACACACGGACTTAAGTCTGAACACAGCAAGACAACAAGGAGTATTTAACAATACAGCAGTATAAAACAAAAAATACGGCATGTGGGTGGCACCACTTACATTCTCTGTCTTACCTGTTACATGAATCCCATGAATGTATGAGATTAAGTTAGCTTCAGCATCTTCAATCAGTGATTAAGTGGATAATAAAGTTTCTAATCAGGGCACTATCAGCCTGTCCCTTCTTATAGTAGGTATTTTTCAGGGGGTGGGGGCGGGGTTTGGAGGAACGGAGGAGGAGACGGTGATTGTGGAAGGCTTTCCTCCTGCCTTCACAAACTTTACACGCGTATTTATCAACTGAAAATAGCAAGAGGACATTCATCCAAGACTTGATTGAATCCACCAAAAACCTGACATTACGATAACGAGTGTTTTTCAAAAACACAAAATCCCTCCCTGTGTGTCTGAGCCGCAGCGACGCGGACTGATTCAGAGCGGGTCATTCTGCCGTTGGTCCTGACTGGTGCTGCTGGGGCAAGCAACTGCTCCATGTGTGGTGTCGCTGTGCCGCTGTCGCATCTGCTCCTTGATCTCTGCGTCACGGACCAATTTTATATTTGTGTGACAGAAACAATTCTAAAATAAAAACACTTTATTGTCCGGCCACGGCCGAAAAATCAGAGCAACGTTACTAACGCTATAATCGATAATCGAGCGGCGAGCTACTGAAAAGCTGCCCGCGAGCTAAACCGGTAGCTCGCGGGCAGCTTTTCAGTAGCTCGCCGCTCGATTATCGATCGACGTGTTGGAGACCCCTGGTCTAGAGTGAGCTGTAAGGCGTTCTGATGCTGTGATCAGGGCACAAACACTCGTTGGTGGCAAAAAACGAGCTCCAAAGGGCACTGAAGCAATGCGACACCAAGGTATTGGAAGCATTCCTCGCAGATAGCAGTTGCGAGTTAATTCTCAACGCTCCCTTCCGCAAGTCAGCAGGTGGCGTCTGGGAACGGCAGATTCGTACCATTCGCAATGTGCTAGACGTTACAATCGCGCATGTCCAGGCAGATTAGACGATGCTCTCTCCTCCGAACTCTGCTTTATGAAGCATGGCTATCGTCAACAGCCGTCCACTAAACGTTGATGTAATCAGTGATCCCAAGTCACTAGAGCCACTTACCCCAAACCACCTCATCTTGATGAAATCTAAGATTGCTCTTCCACCTCCTGGAAAGTTTGAGAAGGAAGACACGTACTCGGCCAAAAGGTGGCGACGAGTGCAATACCTGACCGAACAGTTCTGGAGTTGGTGGAAGAAAGAATACCTCCAGAACGTTTCCTTAAGACAAAAGTGGCACATACCCCGGCGCAACCTGAAGGTTAACGACATAGTCATTATCAAGGAAGACATGCTTCCAAGGAATCAGTGGCAGCTAGGGCGAGTGGTCGAGACAACTGAAGGGACCGATGGTTTGGTTCGTCGAGTCAAGGTGCAAGTTGGAGATCAGAAATCAACAAAGAAACAAGATTACACCTACAAACCCTCGATCATAGAACGTCCCATTCAGAAGCTAGTTTTACTCATTGAAGGTGAATAATTGGCTAAAATACACTTGCATCAGACATACTAGTAAACATGTTTGCTAAGGCGACAAAGCTTATTTGTGTGGTGGTTGCATTCTCCAGCCACCTTCCTTGTGTGTGTGTTTTCCCTTTCCCTGTCTGTGTGGGCGTGGTGCCTGTCCACTCCTGGCTTCCCGGCTCAAATATCCACCAGCTGCAAACAGTTTGAGCACTCTCCTCCTGCAACACAACCTGATTCCCATCAGCCATTACAGATGGTATATCAGCGGAGGCTCCACAGACCGTCAGCGCCAGATCGTTGTTAAACCCCAGTGGATTACGCGTCAATGGATTACGTTCCAGTGGATTAAAACTCCGGAGGATACTCTTCAGTGGATTACGCTCCAAGTGGGATACTCTCTCTCCAGCCGGATAATCTCCTCCAAATAAAACCTTTATAACACACTCTGCCGTGTCCCTGCGTTTGGGTTCTCTCAGATAACCGTAACAGAACGATCTGGCCAGTATGGACCCAGCGGACAAAACCGGCCTACCAGGCCAAAACTACGGACGAACTCCTGCCAAGGCCCTGGCCAGTCAAGGCGCTCTCGTGGGGCATCATGATACAGTTCTCCGTGAGGCATTGGAGACTCTCCCGGAACCCTCTCCGTTAATGTGCAAAGAATCGGCACGCAGGTAGAACTGCTCACTTCACAGGGCTTTCCTCCGCAGCACGCTGCACAGCCGACAGCCCCTCCCCCCCCTCCTGCCGCACTCCTCCATCAGCTACGAGAGGCTGTCATTCCCACACCTGAAACGATACGCTGGAGATTTGGGTAATTGTAGAGCCTTTTTGTTCCAGTGTACGTTAGTTTTTGAGCAGCATCCTAGTACTTATCACACAGATGGGGCTAGGGTAGCATATGTAATGAGCCTGTTGAGGGGGGAGAGCTTTAGATTGGGCTACAGCTGTTAGGGAGAGCCAGCCACACATTTGCTGGTCATATGATACTTTCATTTCCGAATGAAAAAAGTTTTGATCACCCGTACGGGGGAGGGATCTGCTAGGCACCTTCTTTCTCTCCGGCAGGGCTCCCGTAGTGTAGCCGAATTTTCAGTGGAGTTTAGAACAGTGGCTTCCGACTCACGCTGGAATAACGAGTCACTACAGGATGCTTTTCTTCAGGGGCTGAACGAAGCAATTAAGACGAGCTAGCGGCTAGGGATGATCCAGGTAGCTTGGATAATTAATAGCCACAGCCATTAAGATTGATAATCGCCTCAGAGAGAGACGTAGGGATAGGACTAGCCGTCACTCCAATCCCAGCGACTTCTCACTTGATCCCCAAATTGGAACCGCCACTACCCCTATTCCCCGATCTTTCCCGACTCCTTACTCAGCCTCATCCCATGGAGATGAGCCCATGCAAGTGGGAAGGGCCCGCCTCTCACCATCTGAGCGTGCTAGAAGGATCCATGCTGGGGAATGTGTTTATTGCAGCCAAACCAGTCATCTCGTTTCCTCCTGTCCTAGTCTGCCAAAAGGTCAGGCTCGTCAGTAGCTGTGGGGATTCTGGCGAGCCCTTCCTCCTCTTTCAACCCCCGACCCAGAACGCAGCTAGAAGCCATGCTTTGCTGCAACCAACAGTCCCTACCCCTGCTCGCCTTAGTGGACTCGGGGGCGGATGAGAATTTTTTGGACATTGACATTGCAGCTCAGGCAGGAATTTCCTGCGAAGTGTTAGATTCACCTCTTAGTGCTAATGCTCTAAATGGAAAATTCCTGGCCCAAGTCACTCACCGCACCAAGCCAGTAAACCTCATTCTGTCTGGAAACCATCGTGAGTTTATTCAGTTTCACCTAATTTCCTCACCTCAGGCCCCCATAGTGTTGGGCCATCCCTGGTTAAGAACTCACAACCCCCAGATTGATTGGGTAACTGGCAAGATCATTAGTTGGAGTTCTTTTAGCTTATCCTCATGCCTGCAGTCTGCCCTACCGCCAGCAGAGGCCGCCTCTCCACCACTCAAGATCGAGCCGCCTGACCTGTCATCTGTCCCCACTGAATATCATAACCTAGGAGAGGTGTTCAGTAAACAGCGAGCTCTTTCTCTTCCTCCTCATCGGCCCTACGACTGTCCCATTGACCTCCTTCCCGGGGCCCCTCTGCCTTCCTCACGTCTGTTCAACCTATCTCGCCCTGAGAGAAAATCCATGGAAAATTACATCCATGACTCCCTGGCTGCTGGTGTCATTCGGCCATCCTCCTCCCCGGTCGGTGCTGGGTTTTTCTTCGTCTCCAAGAAGGACCGCTCACTGCGGCCCTGCATAACTCCGCCTTTGAACCCCTCCAGGAAGCCACCATTTTTTCCAAACTGGACCTCCGCAATGCCTACCACCTCGTCAGAATCCGAGAAGGGGACGAGTGGAAGACGGCCTTTAACACACCACTCGGTCACTTCGAGTATCTGGTGATGCCTTTTGGACTGACGAATGCCCCTGCAGTCTTTCAGTCAATGGTGAACGATGTGCTCCGTGACCTCCTCAACCGATCAGTCTTTGTCTACCTGGATGACATCCTCATATTCTCTCGTAACAAGGAGGAGCACATTATCCATGTCAGGCAGGTGCTGCAGAGACTCCGGGAGAACAGACTCTTTGTAAAGGCGGAGAAATGCGAATTCCATGTCAACACAGTCTCATTCCTGGGCTACATCGTTGAGGAAGGAAAGCTTAGGTCCGACCCTGAGAAGATCCAAGCGGTGGTGGGGTGGCCCAAACCAACCTCAGTCAAACTGCTTCAACAGTTTCTTGGTTTCGCCAATTTCTATCGGCGCTTCATCAGGGACTACAGCAGAGTGGCGGGTCCTTTAACCAGACTCACTTCCCCCACAACTGGCTTTTCCTGGACCCCAGAGTGTGATGCAGCCTTTTCAGAGCTAAAGAGACTCTTCACCACTGCCCCTGTGCTCATCCACCCTGATTCCTCTCGCCAGTTCGTTGTGGAGGTCGATGCCTCCAACACCGGGGTAGGAGCAGTTCTTTCCCAGCGCTCGGAACGAGACCAAAAATTGCATCCTTGTGCATTTTTCTCTCGCCGCCTCACCCCAGCTGAGAAGAACTATGACGTGGGTAACAGAGAGCTGCTGGCTGTCAAACTTGCCCTAGAGGAGTGGAGGCACTGGCTGGAGGGAGCTGAACTCCCTTTTATTGTATGGACGGACCACAAGAACCTGGCGTACATCCAATCTGCCAAGCGCCTTAACTCCCGTCAGGCTCGATGGGCCCTGTATTTCGGCCGCTTCTCATTCACCCTCACCTACCGTCCAGGGTCACGGAACCTCAAGCCTGACGCCCTCTCTCGCCAGTTCGCTTCCGATGGACCAGCTGCCAGTCCAGACACTATCCTGCCTGCCTCCTGCGTGGTAGGGGCTGTTACCTTGGAGATTGAGTCATTGGTCAGGGAGGCCCAGCGAGCGCAGCCTAGCCCAGGTAACTGCCCAGCTAATTGTCTTTTTGTGCCTACCCCTGTTCGCTCCAAGGTCCTGCAGTGGGCACACACCTCTCGTTTCTCATGTCATCCTGGTGTCCATCACACACTGTTTGTTCTCAAACAACGCTTCTGGTGGCCTTCCATGGCTCAAGACACCAGGGCCTTTGTTGCTGCCTGTACAGTGTGTGCCCGCGCCAAGTCCTCCCACCAGCCTCCCGCTGGCCTGCTTCGCCCACTGCCAGTACCTAGTCGCCCTTGGTCGGATGTGGCATTGGATTTTGTTACTGGACTTCCACTTTCACAAGGAAATACCATCATCCTAACTATTGTGGACAGATTCTCAAAGATGGTACACTTTGTGGCTCTTTCCAAACTTCCCACTGCCCGAGAGACTGCAGATCTTCTGGTCAACCATGTAGTTCGACTTCATGGGATCCCCACCGACATCGTCTCTGACCGGGGCCCCCAGTTCATTTCCCACGTTTGGAAGGCCTTCTGTCAGGCTCTGGGAGCATCGGTGAGCCTGTCATCTGGCTATCATCCTCAGACGAACGGGCAAACAGAACGGGCCAACCAGGATCTGGGGTCGGCCCTTCGTTGTGTGGCTTTCAAGAACCCTTCGTCATGGGTCCCACATCTGCCATGGATCGAGTATGCCCACAACTCCCTGCCAAGTGCAGCCACAGGTATTTCACCTTTTCATTGTGCCATGGGTTTCCAATCACCTCTGTTTCCAGCCCAGGAAGAGGAAGTTGCTGTTCCCTCCGTTCAGACCCAACTTCGTCGCTGTCGTAAGGTGTGGAGGGACACCCGAGCAGCCCTGCTCCGCTCCGCTGCCCGCAACCGCCTCATCGCAGACCGCCACAGGACCCAGGCCCCCAACTACTTACCAGGTCAGAGTGTTTGGCTTTCATCCAAAGATCTCCCACTCAAGACAGAGTCAAAAAAACTTACCCCACGGTATGTCGGTCCCTTCATCATCGACTCCATTATTAATCCATCTGCAGTCAAACTCAAACTTCCCTCACACATGAAGGTTCATCCAACATTTCATGTATCTCTGTTGAAACCTGTTGCCAGCAGTCCTTTGTCTCCTCCAGTGAGTGTTCCCCCACCCCCCCGCATCATCAATAATTATCCAACGTACACCGTCAGGCGATTGTTGGACGTTCGTCGCCGTGGAAGGGGATTCCAATATCTGGTGGATTGGGAGGGCTATGGTCTAGAGGAGAGGTGTTGGGTTCCCTGGCGAGACATCGTGGGCGCATCTCTGATACGGGACTTCCACCGGGATAACCCTGGAAGACCTGGTAAACCTGGTAGACCGCCTGGAGGCGTCCCTTAAGGGGGGGGTACTGTGGTGGTTGCATTCTCCAGCCACCTTCCTTGTGTGTGTGTTTTCCCTTTCCCTGTCTGTGTGGGCGTGGTGCCTGTCACTCCTGGCTCCCGGCTCAAATCTCCACCAGCTGCAAACAGTTGAGCACTCTCCTCTGCAACACACCTGATTCCCATCAGCCATTACAGATGGTATATCAGCGGAGGCTCCACAACCTGTCAGCGCCAGATCGTTGTTAAACCCCAGTGGATTACGCGTCAATGGATTACGTTCCAGTGGATTAAAACTCCGGAGGATACTCTTCAGTGGATTACGCTCCAGTGGATACTCTCCAGCCGGATTATCTCCTCCAAATAAAACCTTTATAACACACTGCCGTGTCCTGCGTTTGGGTTCTCTCAGATAACCGTAACAATTTGTGTGTGAACCACCATACCTTTAAGTGTGTTTAGTTTTTTGACGGTCTAGAAATCCTGTATGATTCACCCAGTTTGTTTACCTCGTTAAGTTTGTTCATCAGGACAGGATATGGTGGGAGTGTAACTGACCGCTACGTTATTTTAATATGCATGGTTTAGGGGCAGGCGTAGGTATGGGTGTGATGCTGCGAACCCCGGAATCATAACTGATTTAAACTGTTCCCAGGCAACGAGGTATAGCCTGTGCTACGGACCTCTCAAACATACATGTAAGTTACTGAATTGCCACGAACATTGTGTTATATAATCGGTTTATATAGGTTTTAATTGAAACTGTGTGTGTTGTTCCTTGACTCAACTGTTCATAGTGCCAAGTGGTATATTAAGATAAGGACTGCCATGCCTGACGTCGCACATATTGCACCCTCGGTGAGCAGAGCGAGGTACGTTACAGGGACTGTATTACAAGTGTTTGTTTGATCCGTGAATATATATTTGTGATTTAATCAATGATTTGTACTTGTTCTATGTCTGTATATATATATTAGTGTTCACGATGATTGAAAGACCATTAAAGAAACTACATCCGTCGAGACTCTGCTGTGATTATTGGCGAGGGCAGCTACACTGAAGGTTAGCCTTTTTCTTTATCTCATGAACCTGAATTCCTTTAACATCTCTTTCATTTTTTTGTTTGCTATGAAACAGTATTTAAGATACGAAAACTTTGTAGATAAAGAATTATCACCTAAATGAGGAGCATACACTTATTTTTATTTATTTATTCATTTGTTTAACAGGGACAGTGCACATTAATTAACATTCCTGTAAATGTGCCAGAGTTAGCCAAGAGGCTATTTTTCATCTGTTGTCCTTGGACAGATTTTATAAGTGAACCTAAAACAAGTTTAAACAACATTTAAACAAGTAAATACAATCAAATTAAAACATGCAACATACATTACTGGAATACTTAAATAAATAAAAAGACAGAACAATAAAACAAAACAACATGTTGTGACGACCCCTTCTGCCTGTCTGTGCTCTCTGCCTTGCTGTCCTCTGGCAGGTACTGGGAGTGTCGTCCTGTTTGTGCCCGCCCATCTAGAGGCGGAGCCTCAAGAATGCATAAAGGCTTGCCCAGCTGGGAGGTTCACTTTCTGATCGTGATCCTGGCCTGCTGCAGCAACCTCAGCCTTCCACCTGTGTTTGTATTTTCACAAATAGAATAAAGATTTCACACATCTGAAACTGTGTTATAAAGAATCTTTAGACTCTCTGGGATATCCAGTCCAGATTTGATGAGTGTAGGTCTAGTGGTTTTAGATCAGGGACCTGGTCTAATGTGGTCAGGATGCGAAAAAAAGCACTGAAATCTCCCTTTTTGTATTTCACAAATAGAATTAAGGTTTCACAAATCTGAAACTGTGTTATAAAGAATCTTTAGACCCTCTGGGATAATCCAGTCCAGATTTGATGAGTCTAGTTCTAGTGGTTTTAGATCAGGACCTGTCTAATGTGGTCTAGATAAAAAAAAGCCCTGAAATCTCCCTTTTTGTATTTTCACAAATAGAATAAAGGTTTCACAAATCTCAAACTGTGTTATAAAGAATGTTTAGACCCTCTGAGATAATCCAGTCCAGATTTGATGAGTGTAGGTCTAGTGGTTTTAGATCAGGACCTGGTCTAATGTGGTGAAGATGCGAAAAAAGCACTGAAATCTCCCTTTTTTAATTTTCACAAATAGAATAAAGGTTTCACAAATCTCAAACTGGGTTATAAAGAATCTTTAGACTCTCTCGGATAATCCAGTCCAAATAAATCGGCTATGCAGCAATTTAAGAGGTTCAACACGGAGGATTGTTCGCTCAGCGCTGTAAATTAATGTCCCTTATCTTTCCCCTAACTGCCGAATCGGATGCTCTGAATCGGAAGCCAACCTTCAGCGTCGTGAGGAGCGCTGTCTCCGGGAGGCACGAGCAGTATCCCCGGGAGGAAGGAGCCGTGGACAGGGGAGAGGCCAGACGGGGTCCAGAAGTGCGTCACCCAGGCGCCGATGACATCGTGGGCGACGTCCGAAGCCGCCGTTGAGGCGAACCTTGAGCCGCGGTTAGAGGAGAGGCCAGACAGGGTCCCGAAGCGCGCCCAGGCGCCGATGAAAGCGTGGGCGACGTCCGAAACTGTTGCCGAGGCGAGGGGGTCCAGAAGTGCGCCACCCAGGCGCCGATGAAAGCGTGGGCGATGTCCAAAACCGCCGTCGAGGTGGTGAAACAGCGAGAGTGTCGTCCTGTCCACGATCAAAAACAGGTAGGTGAAATTGTGAGAGGATCCACACGAGGTCGACCAGACATGGTCGAACCCCCTCTCCAGCACCATAAAAAAAGGGTTAACAGATGGATGTCGATAGCCGTTAGCTGCTAGCTGTTAGCTGTCAGTCGTCGTCAGCTGCTAGCCGTTAGCTGTTAGGCGTTAGCCGTTAGACGTTGTCGATGGCCGTTGGCTGTAAGCCATTAGTCGTTGTCGTCGGCCCCGGAGCCTGCGGCCGCATGCCCCGAAGAAACAGTCCCATGAACAAGAAGTCGGGTTCTTCCGTACCTAGCAGGTTGTGTATCATCTCCATGTGGTCGGAAGGCTTGCTGTCTCCCAGTGCCAAAACGATGTGGAAATGGCGAGCGCCATCCTCGGCCATTCCGCACGAAATTCTTTATTATTCCGCCGGATTATTTTGCACCTCTTCTTCTCGCACATTCCACATCGCAGAAACTCCGTTCAAACATCAAAACGTTTAGCTCGGTCGGTAATCGATGGCTATTACTTTTCTTATTCATAACTTTCATAATTCAAGAGATACATCCCATAATTCATCACATTTTTAACATGGAAGTCAATGGAGAAACTCTTCAGACTTGAACAATCTTCATGCAACTTCAACTGCTAACTGCTCCTTTCACTCAGAAACCTCATTCCAACTTTAAAATGTTACACATCTTTCTGACTTTATTCGTGTAACACAACTTTTAAATCTGATTCGTACTTTTAGAGATATTGAACATTGTTCAGACCTTGGTAAAGAGGCCTTCTTCAGATTTTAGAGTGCGTGATGTCACAGCTAGAGTGGAGGACAGATTTTATTTTGCCTTCATATTTTCTTTTAAACCTGCCATAATTCCCAAACCTAGCTTTACGTCAATTATGGGGGTGTCATCATATGCCGTTTCCATGGAAACACATCCCTCGCCATAAAACAAGATGTCGCTGTAACTCCAATAGACACGGTCCGATCGTCCCCCAAACTTTGCTTGTATATCACCGGTCCATGCCTCAACAGCTGTACGCCAAATCTGAGATCTCACCATTGGCTGTTGCCATGGAAATGCATCCCTCACCATAAAACACGATGTTGTCATGATACCTATGCAAAAGGTCTAAAACAGCACCAGACTGATAATGGTTAATGGTCCGGCCCTCAACAGCTCTGTCAATTATGGGGTGTCATCATATGCCGTTTCCATGGAAACGCATCCCTCGCCAAAAAACACGATGTTGTCGTAACTGATATGAAAATGGTCAAAACACCACACGACTTCAGATGACAGTTAACGGTACAGCCCTCAACATGTCTATGTGCCATTAGTGAGTTTTCCTCAAAAGCTGTTGCCATGGCAATGCATCCCTCGCCGTAAAACACGATATTGCTATAACTCCTATGAAAATGGTCAAAAAGTGCTCAAACTTCACGTGTGCTAACAGTCCAGCCGTGAATACATCTACGTGACAGTTTTGACATGTTTTCAAATGCCGTTGCCTTGGCAACACAATGCTCGATATTAAATACGGTTTTCTCATAACTTCAGTGAAAATGCTCCAAACGGCCCAAAACTTCACAGGTTTGGTAAAGATGCAGCCATCAAAACATCTAAGCGTATTATGGGGTGTCATCAAATATCAACGCCATGGCGACAGATCATTCGTCATCAAGTTAGTTAAATCGTTTGCAGTTCAAATATTCTGCTGTTTTTCCAAGCTTTATTACTTTATTTTCTTCTCTTATCAAACATTCAAGCCCCCAGTGTTCATGTATCATTTTAATCTAAATTCTTCACTTTCTTCTTACACATTACATTTCAGAATAACAATTCAGCGTCAGCTTTTCAGCATAAAGCATTCCCACTAGCAATTTCTTCAGGAATTGCATTCTCTAGTTACTACTACTACGCCATCAGCTGCACTCACTGGCAGTTCATAAACCTAATAACCTAGGTTCAAGGTTGGAAATCAAGTACATAGTTCACCACTTGGCAGAATAATTTCTATGTATTAGTATGTAAGGGGGGCAGCCATGGGGGCAACACATCATGTATACAAACTTTCATTTTGAGATGATACTTACATTCATTCAAAAATAGCTGAAATACTTTTATGCAAAAACATTTACTAAGGAGCTTTAGTTAATTAGCAGGATTGATCCATGTAGAATGTAAGCTATGTGGACTTTGCTAAAAATGTAGCTCAGCCTGGCAACTTTCAAAGATGTGTTTGTTTCCACAGATTCCAAAAAATGCAGAACCCTGTCTCTGCTGTTGCTTTTCTTGAGAGACTTATGGCATTTGTCTGCGAGCCGGCAGCCTGCCTGTTGGCTGCATGTCATTAACTCTAAAAAAGGCTGCATGCCGTGCATGAAGAATTGTGGGAAATTCAGTAGGCGACCCCCCCACCTCTATTGTTTAGGAAGCTTCTTTAGTACTCTAAACATGTAGTCTGCGGTCGTAGGAGCGCAGCTGTTGAAACCACAGTGGGACCTAACAACACACACATCTCATTTAAAATGTCTGGATTTACATAGATGTGAAAGAGCCCCATATAGGAAGAAACTTTGTTATATTCCCCCAACTCGCTTGGTCAGGACACAAGAACATAATGGTAAATATCTGAAAGCACGCACACAGTAACCATACAATAAATGTTTAAATAAACAGAAACAAAAATCTATTTACTATATATTAGAGTGAAATCTAAAACCTATATGTACCTTTAATTATCAGTACCAAATGTATATCCAAAGCCATCTAACCTGTATGTGTGTGCCTTATGTACCTATTCCAATGGTCTCTTCCACTTCCAATGGAACACATATTTAATTTATAAACAAAAAGATGAGCCTATTGCCACTCTCAAATTGTTATAAAAACAGTGAGAATATCATTTAGCTGTGGCTGCCAAACATATGATGACACACACAGAACAAAACTCATATTGTCACTAAAGTGTGTATGTGGGGAGGAGGCTGACGGGATTTAACTAGCATGCTTTGAGCTGAGTATAAGTGAGGAGGGGAAAGAGCAAGTGCTTCAGAAAGGGCGAGAGGGAGTGAGGGAGCATATATGCAGGAGGGTGGGAGGGTAGGACAGGGAGAGGGAGCACGAGCGGATGGGTGCTGTGCAATCCGTAAACAGGATTGTTAGACGTCTTGGCTGCTTGCCCAACTTGGCTCATTGTAATCGAGGCATGATCGTCGACTCCAGGCAGCACTCTCTGCCGCCCCGGCTGCCTCTCGCCTGGACCCTGCCCAGATCTCAGCGCTGACATGGAAAGACCTGTGAGTGCCTTCACTCTCATATTATATCTCTCTCTCTCTCTCTCTCTCTCTCTCTCTCCTCTCTCTCTCTCTCTCTCTCTCTCTCTCTCTCTCTCTCTCTTCTCTCTCTCTCTCTCTCTCTCTCTCTCTCTCTCTCTCTCTCTCTCTCTTTCTCTCTCTCTCTCCTCCTCTCTCTCATCTCTCTCTCTCTCTCGTTAGGTTCCCCCATTCCTTTTTCCTCTGTCGCAGATTTAGCTGTGGCTACATGCAGCGTTTCTCTTTCTCTCCCTGCTGTAGCTCCTGTAGGTGGCAGGAACGCTGGGTATGGAGTAAGCCTTGGCAGCGTTCTCCCTGCAGGGCCGCCTCCCTCTGCTTGTCCTGGCATGGGTGCTGTCCGCTGGCAGATCCACAACGTCTCTATATATTTTGTTGTGTGTGTTTGCGGCACAATCACAAGACTGTCCGGCAGAACCCAGAGGGGTACCGTGCCCTTGCAGAGTATCCCCACTTCAGTTTGTGGAGGCCGGGGTTTACTTCATAGCCATTGGCCTCGCTGAGATTTAGATTGGGCAGCCGGACTCTCCCTTGCGCCTATTCTTGGTGGTATGTCCTCATGGTGTGTTGTGTTTGGATACCCTGACAACTAGAAGCTGTGAGGTAACCACTTTTCAGCCTGACACTTCTCTGAGTGAGTCCCAACTTCTGCTCACGTTGTCTTTCCAGGCTTGACACAAAACTGCATTCAGGATGTGTAGTTTGCTATTATACTTAAGGCTGTGCAAACACATTCAACATCTCAGTGTCAGCTAATCTTTGTAGGCGTAACAAGGGCAACGGTGGAAAAATACACCGAATTATTTCTTGTCAGTACCAATGTGTTGGTCTTCGTGGGCTCACTATCTGTGAGTCATCATTCTGTGTAACATCACATCAAAGCTGCCTTAACTTTTTCGTCGTCACTGGGGGCAACAGTGGAGATAGACTGACTTGTTTGGCAAATCTACTTCCTATCTCTGCAGAGAAGGTCTGACCCTTCTAAAATAATTCCTACATGAGTGTGGAGAATGGGATACGTCGAGTGAATTATGAGTTTTCACAGTTTCAACAACCACCAGTCAAACATTCTCTATTGTCACTTCTTCTCAGCTTTATCTAACAACAGTCAGTGATCCATTATTCATTCGAAGTGGGAATACTTGTTTTAATTGAGTCTACATTTTAACAATGGTTTTCATTTATTGGGTATCAGTGCTGTTGTTGTCTGCTGAATGAAAACTTTATTACTATATGTTGAGAGATGCAACCCCTTAGTCGCTGGCATACAATAATCAAATTCATAACTCTTTTTTCATCTTTTCAAAAGGTTTGGACATGTTTCAATCTATCACATCACTTTTTGTCAAGAAAACTAAGGGAATTATTACTAAAATTGACATGTTTGTGCCTTTTCCAAGCTTAAACTATGAGATGAGCCAAAATCAACCATCTGCTTCAGAAGATAAGTTTTTCTCTGTTTGTATCATCTCATTGCCTGGGGCAAGTATTTATGAAACAACATTTATATGAAGTAAGGAATTATGTGATCAGTCCTCGTGCTGGCATTTCAACCTGGTGTACTAATTTAAAGGATTAGTTCAACCTTTTGGAATATGCACTTTCTTGCCAAGTATTAGATGATAAGATCCAGACCACTCTTATGTTTGTAAGTTAAGTTTGAAGCTACAGCCAGATGCCAGTTAGAGCTGCAACGCCAACAGTTTTTATAATTGATTAGACTTTAGAATAATGTTTCCCTTTAAAGAAGATTGTCTGCATTTTCTCAGTTTTTTATAATATCATACTTAATATCTATGAGTTTTGGACTGATAAAACAACTTTATTTAAAGACTTAGACTTGAGAAGCTGGGATTGTCCTTTT